>NC_053047.1:4257424-4560454 GCF_003473485.1 Medicago truncatula | reverse complement strand
TAAATGTGTAACACCTTATATATCTGTGTGTATGAACCTTCAAGCTATTAACTTTCGTCCTTATGATATGCAGATGAGAGTTATCTAACAAATGGATGTTTGGAAACTAAAGTAGATTGGATTCCCGGTTTGAAAAACTTTCGGTTGAAGGACATCGTTGACTTTATCAGGACAACAAATCCAAATGATATTATGTTAGAATTCTTTATAGAAGTTGCAGATCGAGTTAACAAAGACACTACTATTCTTTTGAATACTTTCAATGAACTTGAGAGTGATGTAATAAATGCTCTCTCCTCCACAATTCCTTCTATTTATCCGATTGGCCCTTTACCTTCATTATTAAAACAAACTCCACAAATTCATCAATTGGACTCTTTAGATTCCAACCTTTGGAAAGAAGATACAGAGTGTCTTGATTGGCTTGAATCCAAGGAGCCGGGATCAGTTGTTTATGTGAATTTCGGCAGCATTACAGTTATGACACCCGAGCAATTACTGGAATTTGCTTGGGGTTTGGCCAATTGCAAGAAATCATTTTTGTGGATCATAAGGCCTGATCTTGTCATTGGTGGCTCAGTGATTTTCTCATCTGAGTTTACAAATGAAATTGCAGATAGAGGCCTAATAGCAAGTTGGTGTCCACAAGACAAAGTGTTGAACCACCCTTCAATCGGAGGATTCTTGACTCATTGCGGATGGAATTCAACCACTGAAAGTATATGCGCTGGAGTGCCAATGTTGTGTTGGCCATTTTTTGCCGACCAGCCAACAGACTGTAGATTTATTTGTAATGAATGGGAGATTGGTATGGAAATCGATACGAATGTGAAGAGAGAGGAGTTGGCAAAGCTGATCAATGAAGTGATAGCCGGAGATAAAGGAAAGAAAATGAAGCAAAAGGCCATGGAGTTGAAGAAGAAGGCAGAGGAGAACACTAGACCAGGTGGTTGTTCATACATGAACTTGAACAAAGTTATTAAGGATGTGTTGCTTAAACAAAATTAAGCCAGGAGGTCGTATCGAAATTTTTAGGCCATTACTATGCTTTGATGTACTGTATTTTTAACTATGTATTGTTTCAATATTTAATTTGGGTTTATTGGTGGATTATTGGTAAGTGTACCAAATCGTCAATCAAAGTAATAAATTTCTAAGTTCATATTCAGAGTTTATCTTAGATTGCAATTGCATAAAAGAGTAATCAACGATTACATGGTTCAAGCTGATCACAAAAGTTTATCTACCATCCTAATTTAAAGAAATCACTCATGAATAAATTGATAACAAAGTTGCTTCAATCTTGTTTCTTAGTTCAATCTTCAACCTTGACTTCCTGAAAATAAAGCTTCTCAGCTTTGTAAATAGAGAAAGCAAAATCACCCAATTCAGGGAGTGTTGTGTGCGATGCACAGTCCCAAACTTGAACACCCTGCGCGATGCGCCGGTGCTTCTGTGGGATGCACATGAGGCGGGCCTGTCCTGTGTTTTCTTCAACTGCGCAATGTGCGTGCTTTAACAAAAATATTGTTATGGCAGTGTGTCATCAATTAACATTATGTGAAGCTTCAAATATTTTTTCTACAGCCTGATTAGGATGAAACTTCATATAATTGAAGTTTGGAACAAGGCTCCTTCCACAATTACTTGATACCAGATTTATGTGATACAAAGCTAACATAAACTAATTCATTTAATTAGTTTGTACTATATTAAAATCTTTTTTCTCTGTGTATTAGTATTAAATTAAATTAAAATTAAATTTTTCTAATTGATAACAGATTTATAAAGGTAAGAATATCATATATATGTTTAACTCATATATAGTGAAGATCCTTCCTTGTCTTTCTTTTAAATGATTTAATCTATTGAATTTAGAGAGAAAATAGAGGATAGCATAACATTTGTAATTCTTTTATTCATTGAATGAATTCCAAGAAGGAAAAAAGCTCTGTAACATACCAAGCAATGTTTAAAAGCTGGGATCAGAGATCGAACCAGTGAAACTTTCTGCACCAGAGATCCCCGGTTCTTAAACATTTCTCAAAGCACATTGGATATTGAAAATGAATTTTCTTGTTAAGGAAAATAAGGAATTACTATTAAGAGTGAAGCTCCAATTCAGTCCCTCACAATTTCTCGCTGACCAATTTAATCCCTCACAAAAAATAAATCCAAATTATTCCTTGGGATTTTCATACAACGGACAAATTAGTTACTCTAATACAAAGAGTTACGTTCTAATTTCTCGTCAATATTAAAATAGAAGGACTATTTTGGGTTTATTTTTTGTTAGAGACTAAATTGGCCCACAAATTTTTTGTGAAGGACCGAATTGAGTCTTCATTCTAAAGTGACAATAATAACCATTTTATGAAATACCTTTTGTCCCGAGCTGATACCTCATATACCCAAAAATTATGGCCCATAATAAAGTATTAAAATACATCCACACTCTTGATTGGAAAATTTGGCTTTTATGTAATTGTGACTTTGGAGAGAATCTATAGTCCTTGTTGAAAGACAAAAAAATTCTGTTCTTTATTATGTGTCCAAATTCTTGGAGGGGCTGATATTTTGGCGATATCCAAAATTTGCCGGATTCAGACATGGGTAAATAATAACCAATAGACTATATATGACAAAATAATGAGTGGTCTTTGTTGCTTAATCAATTTGAAAATGTTTTCCTCTGTAAAACCAGAATCTTTGATATGAGAAATATATATTATACTTGCAATTCAAGTAAAAATTGAAAATTATGAGGGTGAATATCCACAATCATATACTGTTTGATGATATCTTCCACTGAATGGTTGGAATGCCATGCATGTATTTTTTAGATATAGTTTGAGATTTCTTGGTATGACTCAAAATTTCCAAGTTTTTTTAGTGTCAAAATTGTGCCCCGATGATCGTGAAGTTTGGTGCAATGGCTCTTTCTACTTGGTTGGATTGCACCACGATGTGCAAAATTGTGAGGCGATTTTGGATTGGGTTTTTGACCTTATTTAAGCATTCTTTATTTTTTTGTGTAATCTTGTCAAACAAAAGGAAAGAACTTAACTGCTAAGGGCAAGTGTTTTTGGGTGAGATTCTTGAATTGGGAAACACTTTCTGAACACCTTGATTAGTGAGATTCGTTAGATTAAGGATAAAAAAAAAAATTCTCTCTTGTTTTCTCCAAGGTTCTCTATGCGGGGATATTAGTGATTGTTCATGTGAGCTCTTAGATCTAATTTCTTGTAACCACTTTGTATCTAATGTGTTTTGGTTACAAAATCGACACAAACTACATCCCAAATACTCTAACCATCCTTACCTAAACTAAGAATTCGTGATTTTTTTTTTGTTTGAATGACAAATATAGTATAAATATTTGAAAAGAGTTTGGTTGTTTCTCGAGCAAAGATCAAATCATTGCGGGAGTTCCAAATCTACCACACAACATCATGCCAGAAATTCACGAACTGGGTTCACGTACATGCTAACCTGCACTTTCTACTAACAGTAACGACAGAAACCTAAATCAAAACTAAAAGTCGTTCCATAAACCCTAAACCACAACAACAACAACAAAGGAAGAGAAACGGAGAATAATCGAAAGATTACCTGAGAATTTTTAAAAAAATGAGAAGGAGGTATTCGTTAGTGGACTCAATGAGAAACATGTTTACACCAATCACATCATTATTTCTTAAAAAAAAGTCGCATAATTATGTCAATTTTGTCGGTTAGTTCTTCAAATATCTCTAAAAATAACATTTAGCGTGATTTGATTGGTATATAAAAGTTTTACACCGTCAAAGCATGCCTATTAATCTCAACAAATTACTTGTCCTTAACAAAACTATAAGTATTATGTGCTATTGGAGAATGTTGATTTGAACTGGAATACATAGGAAAAATTATTTTTTGACAAAATGAATCATTCAAATGATAATGGAATTCAAGATACTGTGAAAGGACTCTTACTTCCCCCAACTTAACAAATTTAAAGATGTAGGGTTAATATACCTGCTATATAATTATCCAATGTGCATATATTCAAACCATTCAAGATAAGCAAGAATCGTTATTTTAAGTTTACCATCTCTTGCTGAAGATCAGTTCATTTACATCATCACTTAAATTCAATAAGAAACTCTTTGCATAATTTTTTTTTTTTTAAGTTTGATTTTGTTTCAGCAGCACCTCATTGATCACTTTGTCCAAGTTCATATATGAACAACCTCCTGGTCTCGTGTCCTCCTCTGCCTTCTTCTTCAACTCAATTGCCTTTTGCCTCATTTTCTTTCCTTTCTCTCCCACCATCAATTCATTGACCAGCTTCTCTACCTCATCTCTCTTCACATTGGTGTCAATTTCCATCCCAATTTCCCATTCATTGCATATATATCTGCAGTTTGCTGGCTGATCCGCGAAAAATGGCCAACACAACATTGGCACTCCAGCACATATGCTTTCAGTGGTTGAGTTCCATCCACAATGAGTCAAGAATCCGCCAATTGAAGGGTGGTTTAATACTTGCTCTTGAGGACACCAGCTCGCGATTAGGCCTCTATCTGAAATTTCATTCACAAACTCTGATGACAAAACAACTGAGCCGCCAATGACAAGATCAGGCCTAATGATCCACAAAAAGGGTTGCTTGCTATTCGCCAAACCCCAAGCAAACTCTAATAGTTTTTCTGCAGTCATAACGGTCATGCTCCCAAAATTCACATAAACAACGGACTTCGGTTCCTTGGATTCAAGCCAATCAAGACACTTGGTATCTTCTTTCCAAAGATTGGTACTTAAACTTGCCAAGTGATTTTGTGGACTTTGACTTAAAAGTGAAGATAAAGGACCAATAGCACAAATATTAGGGAACGTCGAGGAGAGAACATTCATTACATCCTTTTCAAGTTCATTAGAAGTATTAAAAATAAAAGCAGAGGCTCTGTGAGCCCTTCCTGCTGCTTCAATTGTAAATTGTACTATGCAATCATTTGGATCTGTAATCCTTATATAGCCGGGAAGATCCTTCAGTCGAAAGTTCTGCAATCCTTGAATACAGTCCACTTTAGTATCCAAATATCCGTTTGTCAGATAACTCTCATCTGCATGTCAAATTTACAAAAGTTGTTAGCTTGAAATAAAATCTCCAGATTCCTAATACATGTCATATGAACACTTTAACTACACTACACCTATGAAGAAAGAAAGAAGATTAAATGATCGTTACCTTTTAGTGGTATGACACCTTTATCAAACAATGTAAGTAAGTGAAAACCAGTCCAAAATGTACATGCATTGGCTGGACTAAAGAAAACAACAGGGATTGAAAGTTCTTCACCAGCTTGTATGGTAAAAGACATGCTATTATCAGCAATTATGCACGTAACCGGAGGGACAAGACCAGAAGTGGCAGAGTCATTAAGTCTAGAAATAAGTTCGCGAAAAGGTTGTAGGAAGTTCTTTCTGATTGATTCACAAAGAGCATATATGTCTTGACTAACATCACCATCACCATCGCCTTCGTTTGAAGGTAGACCATCTGGTATAGCCTCAAAGGTAAAATCAGTGAAACCAACAAAGGCATTTGGACCTCTTGATTTGAGCAAGCGTTTGTGATTGTATTCGGTGTTGACGAATGTTATGTGAAAGCCTCTAAGGTGAAGAAGTTTTGCTAGTTTGATTAATGGATTGATATGGCCTTGAACTGGATATGGAATTAACACTGCATGTGGTTTTGAATCACTCATTTCTGAGTTTGTGTTTGAATGTTGTGTACAGGGATAAGCCAATGGTTTTAACCTTTAATAGCAATATTGCCAATGTTTCTTGGATTTGTGGAAAAAGATAATAGAGGAAAAGACAAGGAAGCTTACAAAGTCTGAGATATTTTTCTTTTAAAATGAAAAAATTCCAACTTAACACAATAATTGATGCATACTAGTGAAGCCACCACTTTTTGATATACTCTATGAGAAAACTAGAATAATTTTTTTTTAATTAAAAAAGATAATAGCAAACAACATAGTGTACATTTTAGTTTGTGGGGGTGAGAATTGATTTGTCCGATTAAAAACGAATGGTTAAAATTAAACTGTGTGAAAATTTATCAAATAAAACTGAACCAATGAATCACTTTTTTATGGTCGAGATCTATACTGCATAAAGCAGTTACAGCAGAAGATCCAGATCCCTTCTTAAACTAAAATTTTGCATGCATGGCAGCTTTCGATAACCTTTCCACGATTATAAAGACTATTTAATTTAATTGGACAAATATTAGTGCAAGGTCACTAAATCAATAAATATATGATTGTGGACCTCCACCATAAGTTTTATTCTTGAGCTCATGCAAGCCGCACAACGAAACACTATCTGATATCATCAAGACTTATCCATCCAAAATATATATATGCTGCAGCTGCACTCTACTCTACATATTCAAAATATAATTTTATATCATTCAACTCAATTATTAGAAAAGGTATAACAGATTCATCACATTTAACAGAAATGATTCTGGTTTTTTTCCCCAAAAATAATACTCCCTCGGTCCTAAATTCACTTAGTCATTTGTAACCAAAAAAAAAATTCACTTAGTCATTTGCTCATTTCACATTTATTAAATGTATAAATGAAGGATAGAGAAAATGATTTTAAGTGCTTTTGTTAAGTATTGGTGCATTTTCCATTAGCATAAATATAATAAATTGGAAATAAATTGAATTGAAAAAAAGTAATTAATATTGCATTAAAAAGTAAAATGGATAAGTTATTTTAAAACAATAATTTTTTACAAAATGATCACTTATTAAAGTACAGAATGAGTAGTAAAACAATTAAAAAAAATGAGTATAGATTGAAGTTGCAAAATTTAACTCTATGAAATTTTTTATGCTTGACATATAATTAATCAATTGCATATACTTAAACCATTTAAGATTTGCCAGAATCACAACTTAAATTTAGGAACTCTTGCTGATGATGAGTTCCATCATTATGAACTGATTAATTGAATTTTTTTTTTTTAAGTCAAAAATGTTTATAGCATTTCATTAAATATAAGAGTAACAAGTCTAGAAGTTCTAGCTTAACTAGAAAATGCTGAAATTGCAGGCCAGACATCATGACCCGGGTTCGAACCTGGGACCTCACAGTTGTGTGAGTTCAGTGGTTTACCACTTCATTTAAGACAAAAAATAAATAAAAAAAAAGTAAAAAAAATAATATATATATATATATATATATATATATATATATATATATATATATATATTCGTTGGTCGAGTAAACTTCATCCTAAAGTTTGCAAAATGAGAGGAGAACAAAGACCGATATGACGTAATATTGTGACCAAATTCTATAACATTGGTGTGTACTAAGTTGAAAGCATCAGCCTAATAATTGAATACATTTAACAATTTAAAAGGCGCTTATATTTCTAGACCATGGTTTTTATCTTAATGGTTGCTTACAAAACAGTCTCATTCTCTTTAATTCGGGACTTGGTGGAAATCCAGAATATGTAACAATCACACTTATCGTGAATATAGGTTCATGCATGCTGCTGTAGACTTTACTTGGTGTTGAGAAGCCGGTCATTTGGGGGCTAAATAAGTGATATTTTTTTATGCAGATGATAACAATTAAAGTTGCCAAGAACAGACAAATAATGCACAATATAAGTTTGTCTTGACTTGATAGGAACCAAATAATTAAAGATTGGGAAAACGTATAAGTTGGGAAATGCATAGAGTCAAGAGACTAAATGGGGAATGGGAAATGATTTTGTAGTATTCATTTTAAAGAAGTATATTATATATTAATGGTACAATTTTACATGATAAATGTATTTTTATATTAAAAATTATTACAATTGTTTATATTAAATCAAACCACATTAATTAAGTATTTAAACTTCATTGGTCGACAAAGGTTTGATCTCTTTTGAATCGGACAAACTACAATGAAGCTTAACGTATGAACAATTGAATTGTGGTTAGCTCATTGGTCGACAAACGTTCTACATCTTTTCTGAACCAAATGAGCTACAGTGAGATTAACTTGTGATTAGTTGAACTTTGGTTAGTTCATTCATCGACAAAGGTTAAACTTTTTGGTGATAGAGATGAACTATATTGAGACTTAACTTGTGCTATTATATCTAAAGAAAATATTCAAAGCTTAAAATTATATACATGATTAATTCTATTTTTATTTATTTTGCTAACTATATGTATACATATATCATTGTTTAGGACGGTTTTGGTTAACGGTGAAGCATGTCAAACCGACCATAAATGAATGTTTAATCTATGTAATCATTGGATCTTAGCCAAGCTAATTGGTAACTTGTGAGACCTTGCGTGTGTGAGTGCGTGTGCGTGGATTAATAAAGTTCTTGACTCGAATAATTATTGGTGAGAGTTTACGTATTTTTTAAGAACCAACAGAGATACTGAGACGAAAATACAATTTGCGAAAAATTAAAGACAATCTTACAAATTACTGAAAATAAAATGACATCAGAGGGAACTTTAAAATGACATAACATAGATTGTACAAAATGTATAGTTTGCTAAAAAGTAAATGATTTGAAATAGAAATGCTTGAAAGTTTAAAGGACTTGGAATTAAATTGCTTGAACATAAATTGCAAAGAAACATAAAAGTTTGATCACAAAATGTAAAGGCAGATCCTGAGAACTAAAATCCGTTTTAAATTCATGAGTACGCTTCAAAATGCAAGTATATGACCTTATTTACATCATTTGAACAACTATTTATAGAGAAAGAGAACTAGGTAACTAACTAACGCGGGAAGCCACATTTATGACGATTACTATTTCTAAGTAGGGGTGGTAAAACGGATCCAACCTATCGATCTAGCCTGTTTAGTCCGCAATTTTTAACGGACTGAATTGAAGTTTTGAACTCGTTTCTTATAGTTGGTTTGCCTCGCCTAACTCATTAAAAAAACCGAGGTGGGCACAAAGCGGGCCAGGCCAACCCACTTAACTTGTTTTCAATTTTTTACTATTTCAGGTATGCAATAATCAATTATTATTTGAGTTGCATAATTGTATAGGACAAAACATAGTAGCATTTTGTTTGATACAATACTTGCCTCTATTTTTCCTCATCCGTAACTCATAAATCACAATGTATCTCTCCATGTATCGGTGGCTTCTCGAGTTGTTTTATTGATTTATTATTATTCCCTTGATCATTATCTTGTATAGAAATATTTCTAAAAGAAAGGTCAATGTCAATTACCTTCTTGTTTTATTGTAGGCAGTTAACTATAATGAATAATAACAATTATTTATTCTTGGATTTATTTTATGTTGTAGATTTATTTTAATTTGGTTGATTTACCTTATTATGTTATTAATTATGATGTTGAATTCAGGATTTTGTTAATTATCTTGTTTTTCCCAACAATTTATTTGATGCCTATTCTTTTTATATTTTTATGATAAAAGCAACATTTTTTTTTAACAAATAAGTTGTAAAATAATACATTAAAAAAAGTGTTTTTGTTTGACGGATCTACCCGCCAACTCGTCAGTCCGTCATTAAACAGGATGAGGAGAAATTTTGAACTCGACCATCTAATTCGACTAGGTTCACCTTGTTCCATTTTAAGTGGGCCTAGATGGGACAACCTTAACGGGACTGGTCGGCTCACTTTACATCCCTAATATTAAACACCAATATTCTTAGGATACTTTTACCCTAATACCCATTTCAAAAGTATGTTAAATTATGTATTTAATTTATTACTTTTTGTGTGGCTTTTGTTGGTCTCATCCTAATTTTCAAAAGTTTCTGGTATCTACGTATTTATGTGGTATTTAGGGTTTGTAGAGCAACATGCAAATAATTGGAATATAAAAGTTACGTACACAATTTTTCATCAAGAATTTGTTTGCACTATGCATGAATATTCTTGTGGTTCTGTGTATTTTCATTTTCCACAACAATTTGTCGGCACTTGTGAATTTCCTTTCGTTTGATTAGTCTATTAGCTTAAATTTGACCACTATATCTAATTTAGATTTATTAAATTAAGTTTGAGATTGTAAAAAAAAAAGAAAAAAAAAACATTTGTGAATTGATTTTGTTTACACTTTTTTTTATTAAATGTTCACAATTGTTCTTAGTTGCAAAATTACATATTTTTCATGTTGATATTATTTTCAGTTTTCTATTGGACCATACATGTGAATTGTATGCAAGCCCAATTTCCACGCGTTCACGGTTAATTCAATCGGTAGCTCGGAGCAATTTGATCAAATATTGGCCGACTCTTATTTTAAGCTATATTTGTGAATCCATTTTAAAATCAAACATAGAATTAGAGTCGTTCAATCTTAATCGAACAACTCCAAATTGTTGCTAACTGTACGAGTTGATAAAATTGTGATCACAAACAATCTAATTTCTCTTAAAGGATCTCAACCTATATATGATCATGGATGTGCTCAATATTGAGGACATTTTTTTACGGTGCTAGAAAATATATATATATATATATATATATATAGAACTGACATAAAAGAGCCATATATGCAAAGGTTTCTAGTGAAAATACTTCCTTATCTTAGTTTTAAATGATTTATTCTATTACATTTAGATAGAAAATAGAGAAAAACTTAAAATTTGTACTTCAGTTATTGATCAAGTGAATTCCAGGAAAAAAAAGTTGTGTTAATATAACTATTAGTTTTATTCAAAGCTGTAAAATTCAACTAATAAATATTTAAATACATGCCATATATAATTGTCGAATTCAATCCATTTAATATTAGCAAGAACCACTATTTTAGTTTAAGAATTCTTGCACAAGATATGTTCACTTCTATCATAATGAACTCGATCGTATTAGTATCAATATACTTGCTATACACTACATTAACATCATCCCTTAAATTCAATAGGAAAAGATCAATGGATCAACATAATAATACATTGCATAAAAAAAGTCACTTAGGTTTGATTTTGTTTAAGCAAAACCTTCTTAATCACTTTTTCCAAGTTCATGTATGAAAAACCACCTGGTCTCTTGTCCCCCTCCGCCTAATTACATGGAAAGACAACGATCCTAATCTCGATGTGAAATATTCGTTCTCTATATTGAGCCTAAGCAACTGAGTCCAAGAACAAGGAAAGAAAACGTTCCTAATCTCGATGTCAAACATATACATCCAAATCACCGTTGCCAATGGACAGTCATGCAAAACATGCAATGAAGTATTATCTAACAACGATGAGCTTGAAAAATGATATTACAATTTACTAGCCTCTCTATGAAGTCAAGTCTTTAATAGTCACAAAGGGGCAACTCAGCCTATATCTTTACCTTATATTAAAAAAAAAAACTAGCTTTACATTTTTTTTATTGTTTTAAATATTTCCCATTAATAATATAAAGTGTGCAATACTATATTCAAATTGGTCTTGGGTTGCGTCATGTAAGTGGTTCTTTCATGTACTACAACTATGTATGAAAATATTCGTCTACCCTTATCTAGTCTAAACCTTGATTTACCCATAAGAGGCAAAACTTTTTCCCTAGTATTGGCTAGAATTTTGTTTTTTCACAACTTGTAATTTCTCTACTTTTGTTCTCTATAGCTACTAATGTGAATGTACATATGTCAAGTCGGAGATACCCATGCATGAAGATTATACACGTGAAAATTTCACTAAAAATAGTGATAATTCTACCACTAAACGTGACATAGAAAAGAATGGGAAATATATACAATAATGTCACGGGCATGGACTCTTCAAGTTGGCATTGAATCAAATCAAATAATGCACACCTTTTCCAGTAGTCACGAGTGGGCTGTTTCGCCAAATTTTACCAAAGTCGTAAATGCATGTGCCCCACTTGAAAAAAAAAATGCAGGCAAGGATTCCGTGCGTTGCCCGGGTCAAATTCTAGTAAAACTATTAGGGTTAAATATGTTTTTGGTCCCTATAAATATACAAACTTTTCGTTTTAGTCCCTCTAAAATTTTCCTTCAACTTTTAGTCCCTACAAAATTTTCCATCTTCACTTTTGGTCCCTCTTTTAAAATAAACTCATATGTAGAATTCATATTTTTGAATCAAATTTTCCAGAAAAATTTATAATATTATCAGAATCTCTCCCAAAAAAAATTAGAATTTTTTAATAAACATGAATTTAATATGATTTTTATATTTTTTATGGTTAAAAATTCATATTTAATTTATGTTTACTTGAAAAGTTCTAATTTTTTTTGGGAAATGTTTTTACAATATTCTACACATTTCTGTACAATTTCATTAAAAAATACAAAAATTTAATTTAAAATAGGGACCAAAAGTAGTGATTCAAAATTTTATAGGGACTAAAAGTTGAAGGAAAATTTTAGAGGGACTAAAACGAAAAGTTGATATATTTATAGGGACCAAAAACATATTTAACCCAAACTATTATGTTCAAGCCCAAATAAGCAATTTTTTTGTGCACAACAATTGTCTTTTATGAAGATATGAGAAATAATGAATCACATATTTTTAGTTAATTCAACACAGATAAACCACTTGTTTTTGACTAGGATTCTTGAAATCCATAGTAACCAATTGAGAGTCTTTTTCCAACCAAAGAGAGGTCAAACCCTTTTTTTTTTAAATCTATCTCTATTGCAATGCATAGCCCCAATGACCTCTGCATGAAAAGTAGTAGATATGTTTAAATTTTGAAAAAAACACGCTACAAAGGACATATTACTATCTCTAAAAATACCACCAGAAGCAGTTGGTGTCAATAGAAATATTATGAGTAGAAGCAAGCCAGCCCTAACAATTTTTCATAAATGTATAATCCCAGACAAAATGTTGGCTAGTTTTCATTGCCTTGTCACACAAGTTACTCTAAGAAACAACATTGCAACCTCTAGCACACAGATTCTCATCGGTAGGAATTTCTTTGTAAAAAGCCTCCAAACAAGAAGATATTTGTCCGGTCGGATGGATCGACTTCATATATAAGGCTTAATTAGCTCAATATGCCTCACTAAGGGGAGGTTTTTGAAAAAAATAAGATTCACGAAAACAAAGTTACCCATTATTTGTGTGCTCCCAAACTCGATTGTCACCCGTCCTAAAATTAGGGATGATTCAAAAGAATTGATTGAGGAAGATACCATTTCTTATTTCTGATGAAGTCCTTCACAATGCCTTGAAGTAAATGATGCTTGTTCTCTGGAATATCAAGCTGATCGACAATTGAAAAGTTAAGCCAGTGAGCATTTTACAAATTAATCTTATCCCCTTTCCCAAGTAATCATTGACAAATATCTTTGATGATGTGATCTTTCTGCTTGATACCTGACCAAATAGAAAAATCTATATATATGGGACAATTTGATCGCATAACCCTTGATCTTAGGAGGGATGGCCATTGGACTATTTTAAAATATTGATAAAGGAAAAGACCGAATTGACATAATCTTGAAGGGACTAATCTAATCAAATTTGGGAGACTAACATGAAATTTATATAATGTAAGTTGACACACACTTACAAATTCATGTACCAATTTGAAGTTTTACTCTACCTTCAAATTTTACTAACTTATTTCTAACCTCCAAAAAATGTATAATAACTTATTTTAACCTTCAAATTCATGAAAGACCGAAATGTGATTTATGACATATTAACTGTACTCTACAAGACAACTGCATACTTTTGTTAGATATATTTCTTGTTTTGGTAATTTAGCATATGGGCAGACCTGAAAATTCAATGCCATATTGATTGGAGAAACCAAAGAGCAACAATTCAACACCGTTATGATGAGTATTAACCGGTAGGTCGATTGATGAGTAAAGTAAAGGTTCCAAATTTTAAATCTAAGAACTAAATGTACTACCAACATAGTAACATTTGCCTATGAAAATACAAACGATGTAGCAGCGACACTTTTGATAAGAGATGTATTTGATGTTGGACATGTGTTGTTGTACGTTTGACACCAACACAGGTAAGTACAGTCAATTAATCATGTTTTCATCTTAATTATTACCGGTATGGACGTGTGAATGTTGTATTCTTGTCCTTGTATGTATGTCCATGCTTCACATCATTGTTGTGATAGCCAAATTAAAAATTGAGTTGGATGAACTTATTTCACTTTGTTAGAATCTCAACCTCCCAGATTTTATCTCTTTGGATTTCTTTGTATTTTCCAATTTTGTAGCATTGTCATTTATTCTCTCTATTAATGCACATGCTTATTATCACTTGTTCTTCAACCTCATATTTTGCACACATAATATCCAAATAGAAAATTAACTAAAATGGGAAACTTTGCAAACAGAAAACAACATGCTGTGTTGATTCCATATCCACTTCAAGGCCATATCAATCCAATGTTGAAACTAGCAAAACTATTTCACCTTAGAGGATTTCACATAACCTTTGTCAACACCGAATACAATCACAAACGTTTGCTCAAATCAAGAGGTCCTAATGCCTTAGACGGCTTCACTGATTTTAGCTTTGAAACAATCCCAGATGGACTAACACCGATGGAAGGTGATGATAATGTTAGTCAAGATGTACCTTCTATTTCTCAATCTATAAGAAAGAATTTCCTTAAACCCTTTTGTGAACTTCTTACAAGACTTAATCACTCTACCAATGTTCCACCAGTTACTTGCTTAGTTTCTGATTCTTGTATGAGCTTTACTATACAAGCTGCTGAAGAATTTGCACTTCCAAATGTTCTCTATTTTTCATCAAGTGCATGTTCTTTATTGATTGTTATGTATCTTCGTTCCTTTGTAGAAAGAGGCATCATACCATTCAAAGGTACTAAGTTTGTTTTCTTCATAGTTAATAGTATTTTGTAAATGCACATTATATATATATATATATTAGTTGGCTTGAAACCTTGGAGCGTTCTAAGGTCTCAGGTTCAATTCTCCCTAGTGTCAATTTTGATGGGTTAGTTCAGCTTCTTGAATATATATATATATATATATATGATCCCTAAAGGATTTGAACTCTCTGCACATTGAGATTACTGAATCAAACTCTTACCAGAGAGCTAACTCATAAATTAATTAATAAAGTTAATAACAATCCAAACCTCAAATTAAAAGCTCTCATTGTCATTGAGAAGATGACCTGCACAAATTTCTATAAAACTTCAAAACTAAAATTTGTTATACTACAAATAACTTTCATTGAATGTATAGTAACTTTATAAATATGTGTGTGTATGAATCTTCAAGATATTAACTTCTGTGCTTATGATATGCAGATGATAGTTATCTAACAAATGGATGTTTGGAAACAAAAGTAGATTGGATTCCAGGTTTGAAAAACTTTCGGTTGAAGGACATTCTTGACTATATCAGGACAACAGATCCAAATGATATTATGGTAGAATTCTTTTTTGAAATTGCAGATAGATTTAATAGAGACTCTACTATTCTTTTGAATACTTACAATGAACTTGAGAGTGATGTAATGAATGCACTATATTCTATGTTCCCTTCTTTATATACTATCGGACCTTTGCATTCATTATTAAATCAAACTCCACAAATTCATCAATTGGACTGTTTAGGTTCCAACCTCTGGAAAGAAGATACTGAGTGTCTTGAATGGCTTGAATCCAAGGAGCCGGGATCCGTTGTTTATGTGAATTTTGGCAGCATTACAGTTATGACACCCCATCAATTATTAGAATTCGCTTGGGGTTTGGCCAATTGCCATAAACCATTTTTGTGGATCATTAGGCCTGATCTTGTCATTGGTGGCTCAGTGATTTTGTCATCTGAGTTTACAAATGAAATTTCAGATAGAGGCCTAATAGCAAGTTGGTGTCCACAAGAGAAAGTGTTGAACCACCCTTCGATCGGCGGATTCTTGACTCATTGTGGATGGAACTCAACCACTGAAAGCATATGTGCTGGAGTGCCGATGTTGTGTTGGCCTTTTTTTGCCGATCAGCCAACAAACTGTAGATTTATTTGTAATGAATGGGAGATTGGTATGGAAATCGATACAAATGTGAAGAGAGAGGAGTTGGCGAAGCTGATCAATGAAGTGATAGCCGGAGATAAAGGCAAGAAGATGAGGCAAAAGGCCATGGAGTTGAAGAAGATGGCAAAGGAGAGCACTAGACTAGGTGGTTGTTCATACAAGAACCTGGACAAAGTTATTAAGGAGGTGTTGCTTAAACAAAATTAGATATATAATGATATTGTTTTATACAATGCAGTATTCTATTACTTTATCGACCTGGAGGTTGTTTCTAATTAAATTATTAAGCTATTACTATGCTTTGATGCAATGTATTTTTTACTATGTACTATTCCAATATTGAATTTGGGATTAATATTATGTGAAGCTTCAAATATTTTTCCTAGGGCTGATTAGAAAGAAACTTTATTAATTGAAGTTTGGAATAAGTTTCCTTTCACAGTTACTATAGCTTAACCAACTCCCATGCATGTGATACAGATTGATCACAAACTAACCAGTGTCTCCAGGGCACTGGTTAAAAAATAAAATATAGTAATATTTTACATTGAAAGTTGTGTAATCAATGCATTAAAAATTTAAAAAGTATCTTTTTTGATTTCAAATTTCTTCTTTTGGCTTCCTTCACAAGTGTCCGGGGCACCAGTTAGCATGACCCAAGATTTTAATATGCAAATAGTTCTTGCAAATGTAAGCATTTTGGTTTTAATCCTTGTAAAAAAATGTTTTCGGTTTTAGTCCTTCCAAATATCTTACTTTTTGTTTTTGGTCCTTGGTTTTTTATCATTACAAAATTGATTCATATTGGATATGGTCCTTGTAATATGTAGAATATTTGATTTTAGTCCCTCAAAATAAAGACTAAAATGAATATTAGGTATCAATTTAAATATGAATAGATTTTATAGGGACCAAAACAAAACATCTGGAACCAAATATTTGGAAGGACTAAAACCATAGTTGATACCTCATATGCATAACAAAGGATTAAAATACACACACTATAAAAGGACATAAAATACAGCCCGAATGAGGTGAAAGCATATACAAGTGAAGAGAATGGAAGGCTATCTTGATAATAGGGACACATCCATCCCTCTTGATTGGTAAATTTGGATTTTATACAATTGTGACTTTAGGGAGAATCTCCAGTCCTTGTTGAAAGACAAATTTTTCTGTTCTTTATCATAAGTCCAAAATTTGCCAGATTCAGAGATGGGTAAATAATAGACAATACTATGATAAAAAGAATGAGTGGTCATTGTTGCTTCATCAATTTGCACATGTTTTCTTCTGTACAACTAGAATCTTTGATGTAAGAAATATATTATAATTGCAGTTCAAGTAGTAAACTGAAATTTATGAAGATGATCCACAATCATATATATTTTTGATAATATCTTCTAATGAACGGTTGGAATGCTGTGCAAGTATTCTTGTAAGATATAGTTTTGAGATTTTTTGGTATGATACAAAATTTCCAAGTTTCTTTATTGTCAAAATCGTGCCACAATAATATTTTCTGTTTTTGCTTGTTTTCTTGTTTGGACGTGAAGAACTTGAATTCTCGGGAAAATTGTTCCACCAATACTCGAGAAAGAGAGATTTCTCCATCAACGAAGAAGAGAGTGATCACAAGTCTAAAATGGCTGAAAATCGTACTTTAAAAGATTGTGTCACTCCCACCGCTACAAAACCACATTAAAGCATTGCACGACCAACAGTGGAGGCGAACAATTTTGAACCAAAACCAATTTTTTGGTTTCCTTAAGAATGATCGCAATCTTCACTTAACTATTTTTCTCAAAATACAGTGACACCTTAAAAATGAATGGTGTTACAAATGATGTTACAAGACTTGGACTTTTTCTTTTTCACTAAAGGATAGAGTTAGAACTTGACTACATTTGCTGTCTGCAGATTCTAAACATAATTGTGAATAATTCAAATTAATTTCTGGCATAGCAAAAAGTTTTGACTAGACTAGTATGCATCGATTATTGAGAGGATTCAAGATCAATCTTTGTCACAATGAGGATAAGGCTCAAATTGTATTACTTGGAATCATTCCATTTTAAAATAAACATATCTTAGACTCTGAATTTCTGTTTCTTTTCCATTTTTATTTTCTCTATTTTCCATTCCACAAATCTAAGGGACATTGGCTTTTATCTCAATTATTAAACCACTGACATACCCCTTTCTCATTTTCTCTATACTTCATATCATACACACTCAACATTCAAACACAAACTCACAAATGAGTGGTAAAAAACTACATGCAGTATTGATTCCATTACCAATTCAAGGAAATATCAATCTATTAATCAAACTAGCAAAGATTCTTCACCTTAGAGGATTTTACATAACCTTCGTGAACACCGAGTACAATCACAAACGCTTGCTCAAATCAAGAGGTCCTAATTCTCGTAATGGTTTCACTGATTTTTCCTTCGAGACTATTCCAGATGGTTTAACTCCAATAGATGGTGATGGTGATGTTACACAGGACATAAATTCTCTCTGTAAATCAATCAGAAATAACTTCCTCCAACCATTTCGCGAACTTCTTGCTAGACTCTATGAGTCTTCTACTGCTGGTCTTATCCCTCCAGTTACTTGCTTAGTTATGATTGGAACATGTCCTTTACTATACAAGTTGCTGAAGAACTTTCACTTCCTATTGTTCTCTTTAGTCCATCCAATGCATGTACATTCTTGACTTGTTTACACTTACCGACATTGTTTGAAAAATGTCTCATACCACTAAAAGGTAATATAACTAATTAATCTTATTTCTTTCTGCTTAGGTGTAGTTTAGTTAAATTGTTCATATGAAGTATATATGTTAATTCAATTTCAAGCTAACAAGTTTTGTAATTTGATATATACAGATGATAGTCGTCTGACAAACGGATATTTGGAAACTAAAGTAGATTGTATTCCTGGACTGCAAAACTTTCGACTGAAAGATCTTCCTGATTTTATAGGGATAACAGATCCAAATTATTCTATAGTAGAATTTATCAATGAAGCGATGAATAGGGCTACCGTGCCTCTGCTATAATTCTTAACACTTGTAATGAACTTGAGAATGATGTATTGAATGTTCTCTCCAGTATGTTCCCTTGTATTTATGCCATTGGCCCTTTATCTTCGTTTTTAAATCAAAGTCAACAAAAGCATTTGGCATCTTTAGGTACCAATCTTTGGAAAGAAGATACCAAGTGTCTTGACTGGCTTGAATCCAATGAACCAAGGTCTGTTGTTTATGTGAATTTTGGGAGCATAACGGTGATGACTGCAGAAAAGTTGTTAGACTTTGCTTGGGGTTTGGCCAATAGCAAGAAACCCTTTTTGTGGATCATTAGGCCTGATCTTGTCATTGGTGGCTCGGTTGTTTTGTCATCGGAGTTTGTGAATGAAATTTCAGATAGAGGCTTAGTTGCAAGCTGGTGTCTGCAAGAGCAAGTATTAAACCATCCTTCAATTGGTGGATTCTTAACTCATTGCGGATGGAACTCAACCACTGAAAGTATATGTGCCGGAGTGCCAATGTTGTGTTGTCCCTTTTTCGCGGATCAGCAAGCCAACTGCAGATATATTTGCAATGAATGGGAGATTGGAATCAAAATTGAAACTAATGTGAAGAGAGAGGAGGTGGAGAAGCTGGTCAACGAATTGATGTCGGGAGATAAAGGAAAGAAAATGAGGCAAAAGACAATTGATTTGAAGATGAAGGCGGAGGAGGAAACGAGACTTGGAGGTTGTTCATACATGAACTTAGAGAAAGTGATTAAGGAGGTGTTTCTTAAACAGAATCAAACTTAATTAACTTTAATAAAATATTTATAGTTTTATTAGGATCAAATAATTTTTACTTTTTGTTAACCTATATTCTAAAGTGTGAGCATCAACATTTTAGTCAGGAACATTGCAATGATGCATGCATGCAGCTTCCTCAAGTCCATTATTCATAAGTTCACATTTAAAGATTACATTACATACCTCTATTTTGGCCTTTGGTTGTTTTTGATTGAATCCATATGGATCAAAGTAAGCCAATACTTCAAAATCTCATTAATATTATATTTATATGCTTGAATGCTTCTTTAGATCTTTTGAAGAGACTGATTTGAATGCATTTAAATACTCGTGAGCACTCACGGTTGTTCCCATTAGTGTTTGAATTAAAACTATGCAATTAGATTAATCCATATATAGTGTCCCTAAAATAACTTTACATAATTCCAATTTCACAATGTTAAACTGTATATATAATAGGCTAAACTTCACTTTTCGCCCTCTAAGTTTCAAAATGTTGCAATTTTGGCCCCCTATTATAAAAAATGGCAAAAATGACCCCCTATGTTTAGGGAAATATGCTCTTTTGACCTCCTAACATAAGGGAAATATGTTTTTTGACCCCTTATCTTTACAAAAAGTTGCAATTATGGCCCCTTTTTTGGGACATGTGGCGTCTTTTCAGTAATTTTGGGTTGAAGGGGGCCAAAATTGTCATTTTTTTTAATAGGGGACCAAAATCGCAACATTTTGAAACATAGGGGGCGAAAAGTGCACTTTATCCTATATAATATTTCCCTGTTGCACTGTTACAAGCTTACATGGAAAAAAAAAAGAGTAGTTAAGGTTCCATAACTACAAGTTTACAATACATTTGAATATAAATGTTTCAATTCTGGTGTATATACCTTTGTTGTCAAAATCACAATTTAAATCCTAAATTTAGGATTTTGTGACTTTATTCATCTTTAACGATTCAAATTCATTGCAGAATTTAAAAATAGGCAAAATCCTAGTAAAACCACACATAATCGTGAAATTCATGCAAAATCGTTGGATTTTACATAATTTTGAAGGATTCTAGCCTTTTTTTTTATATGGGTGACCTGGTCTGTCAATTGATTTATGATTGCATCTAGGCTTTCGATTGTGTATTTTGGTAGCCATATCGGCTATTCCTTAAAACTTAATAGTCATTTACTCATTTATGATCAATTATTTTGTCTGGCATCTAGGATTTACTTTAAGTATTTTGTCTAAGTTGTGTAGCATTATTATCACTACTAAAAGATATTTGGCATCTAGGTGTGAGTCATTTATGTATAAGTATTTTGTGGATCCAAAATATATGCAATTAATAACATGTATTTAGCATTATTTTTGCTGTTTTGGTAGAATCCACCGATTTTTATTGCGATTTTACGATTTTCGTGTTTCGCTATCCTATATCAATTCTAGAAAAGTAATTGAGTAGAATCCTTCAATTTTGATTGCAATTTTACAATTTTTTATTTTGCTACTCCCTTTCAACCGAAAACAAAATCCCAATTTTAACAACCATGGTAAATACAACACAACCCTTCTTTAATATAAAGCTTATGTGGTCTTATCTCTCTCTTTATCTAAATACCATATGTATAAAACTTAAAAAAAAGCTTGTTTTGTTTTTGGCTCTCAACAGCGGTGGTCAAACCCTCTTGTTTGTTTGGGTATTGGCTAATGTTGTTTGAGCTGTATTTGTGTACTATGATATAAAACTTGGTTCTTTGCCGTAGTCTCAAAGGCACATCTTGTGCTTTGGGGATTGCTCTTTTATTGTTAATATAATTCAATTTTGGCTTCTTAAAAAAAAATAATGGGAGTTTTTTCACAATTGCATTACCTGATTAATAAAATGATTTTTAGCGCCTGCTATCAAATTAAGGGGTCATGGTTGCTTTAACTTTTTTTTTTTTGCCTTCGCACTGGTTTCCAACCCACTAATGGTGGACGACTAATCCGGCTCATGTACATTGGCCAAACGTTGTTCCCCCTGAAAATCGAACCTGATATTCCCCGAATACGTCCTTGAAAGGAGCTCCTTTGCTTACCCTACTTATTGTGCATTTTCTGTCAAATTAAAGGAGCTTATTTATTACTATACGTTTTCTTACGGTTTGATACTGACAATGAATTTGATTGAAACAACAAATATGGTCGCATTCTAGTACCTAACTATTTTACATTGTTTTGAAGGGATAATTATGTGAACAAATTTGGGATGAGAAATGCTAGCAACACTCTCTTTTGAGAACTCTTTAGCACTCACTCTTTTCTTTGGTGAAATTAATGTAGGACTTACACTTTGAAAATGGAACCCATAAAAAGTGGTGAGACATACATTGATTTCACTCAATAAAAGAGTGAGTGCTAGAGAGAGTGTTTCTAGCATTCCTCAATTTGGGATACTAACTTGAAATTTCTTTATAGTAAGTTACACACTGTTACAAATTACAATTCATGTACCAATTTCAAGTTTTACTCTACCTTCTTTTTTTTACTAATATATATGTATGTAAAAACGTTTACAATTTGCATGTGGACGTAAGGGAACTGCGGCTTATGGTGGTGGTCCATCTCCATAATCATGCATAAATATTTCCCTTTTGTGGACTCTATCAACTTTCCTTTTCTTGGTTACCAAATGGACACAAGTACACACAACATAAAATTTAATGCCATATTGATTGGTTAATTAACCAACAACCAACAAACACATTCAACCATTATAATGAGTCATATAGGGAGATGAATTGACGAGGACAGGAAGTAGAAGAAGTAACATAACTACAACTTATTGATATTTATATTTGTGTATATAAGAAAAAATTGTAACTGTGTGCCACCGACGACCCTCACCGAAGATGTGAATGGTATCTAACATGTGTCTATGTCAAACGTTGTAATTACATTCAATTACGTTGTAATTACATTCAATTAATTAATTTTTTTTATTATTATTAGTATCAACGTGTCAGTGTTATTTTTTATGTCTTTTTCTATGCCTGTGTTTCATAGCATTGTTATGAAAACCAAATTAATATTTGAACCCTAGTGTTTGTTGCCAAGTGAAAACTCTACAAACCCTAGTTTTGTTGTTGCCTCTCTCTCTCACACACTCCCTCCCTCCCTCCCTTCTATAACCCTTAAAATTAGGAACAAATATTACGCTGAAAGTTATGGTTTTATTTTTCTCCTTCAACGCTCCATCGTGCCACTTTGTGGCTCCATCATGACATGTTTTTTCCAGAGACCTGCTCCAGAAATTTCCTTCACAATCGTGGCACAATTCCTCCGGCCGTGGCACAATTTCTTTCAGATCCTGATTTTAAGTTAACTTTCGTAGATTTTGATTGCGATTTTGCTCTTACCTTTCGATCTGAAGCAAAATCCCGATTTTAAGTTAACCTTCCAGATTTTAACTGTTTGGATTTCTTTATATTTTTCAATTTTATAGCAATTTCCTTTTTTTTTTCTCTATTAAAGCCCATGTTTATCACTTGTTTCTCAACCTCGTATCTTGCACACATAACAATAACATTCAATAGAGAATTATCAAAGATGGGAAACTTTGCAAACAGAAAACCACATGCTGTGTTGATTCCAGCTCCACTTCAAGGACATATAAATCCATTGTTCAAACTTGCAAAACTTCTTCACCTTAGAGGATTTCACATAACCTTTGTCAACACTGAATACAATCATAAACGTTTGCTCAAATCAAGAGGTCCAAATGCCTTAGATGGTTTCCCTGGTTTTAGCTTTGAAACCATACCAGATGGTCTAACACCAATGGAAGGTGATGGTGATGTTAGTCAAGACATACCCTCTCTTGCTCAATCTATAAGAAAGAATTTCCTTAAACCCTTTTGTGAACTTCTTACAAGACTTAATGACTCTACCAATGTTCCACCAGTTACTTGCTTAGTTTCTGATTATTTTATGAGCTTTACTATACAGGCTGCTGTAGAATTCGCAATCCCAAATGTTATCCTTTTTCCAGCCAGTGCATGTTTTTTGTTGAGTATTCATCACTTACGTTCCTTTGTAGAAAAAGGTCTCACGCCACTCAAAGGTACTAAGTTGAGTTTTTTATTCACAAAGTATATATATATATATATATATATATATATATATATATATATATATATATATATATTGTGATTAATATTTACTTTGATATACTATTAGTGTAAAAAGTTTTACGGTGTCAGCAAATCACAACCAATCATATGATTTACTTTAGAAGTAGTTAAGATTAAAGTTCATATTTTCTATTATCTTACAATATATCATGATTTATTGACAGTGTAAAAAATCTTTACATTAACTATATATATGAATTAAATTTATATATATCTTCGTGTGCGAGATAATCAACTTACTCCAAGAGTAACTCTCGATATAGTTTCAGTTAATATATAGCTCAATGTCGACACTAAATTTCAATAAAGCAACACTCAAATTAAAAAATCTTATTGAATAGATGACCTCCACAAATTTGATCGATAAAACTTCAAAACTAAAATTTATACTTCAATAAATGACTTTTATTCAATTTATAATACCTTATACATGCATGTTTCTGTCGAAAACAAAATATACACGTGTGTATGTATGTATGACTTTCAAATGGCCGTTTCTGAGATTCAGGTGGCCTACGGATGAACCTACAGTTTGGGCCCTAACTAATAAGTACAAAAAAAAAATTGAATTCCTA
Organism: Medicago truncatula; assembly: GCF_003473485.1. Taxonomy (NCBI): domain Eukaryota; kingdom Viridiplantae; phylum Streptophyta; class Magnoliopsida; order Fabales; family Fabaceae; genus Medicago; species Medicago truncatula. The sequence goes on along the minus strand of NC_053047.1, from coordinate 4,535,860 downwards.
AAGTGTAAAAATAATTTTCTTGAAGATGATAGTTTTTATTATGTTAGGAAATGTACATCAATTCCTGATATGTCCTTTTTAAGTTAAAATGTATATGATTTTAGCATATCCTAATATGTTTTTTACCCAATGAACCCCTAGTTTTATATTTTTGACCCAAATTTTAAACTTATTTTTTGGGACCTTGGGACGGTCGTCCTCCTCGCCCTGCCTCAGATACGGCCCTCCTTCAAGCTATTAACTTTGCTACTTTTGATATGCAGATGAGAGTTATCTAACAAATGGATATTTGGAAACTAAAGTAGATTGGATTCCAGGTTTGAAAAACTTTCGGTTGAAGGACATTGCTGACTATATCAGGACAACAGATCCAAATGATATTATGTTAAACTTTGTAATTGATGTGGCTGATAAAGATCATAAAAACTCTACTATTATTTTGAATACTTTCAATGAACTTGAGAGTGATGTAATAAATGCTCTCTCCTCTATGTTTCCTTCTCTTTACCCCATTGGCCCTTTACCTTCATTATTAAACCAAACTCCACAAATCCATCAATTGGATTCTTTTGGTTCCAACATATGGAAAGAAGATACTGAGTGTCTTAAATGGCTTGAATCGAAGGAATCGGGTTCCGTTGTTTATGTGAATTTCGGCAGCCTTACAGTTATGAATGAAGAGAAAATGTTAGAGTTTGCTTGGGGTTTGGCCAATTGCAATAAACCTTTTTTGTGGATCATTAGGCCTGATCTTGTCATTGGTGGCACAATTGTTTTGTCATCGGAGTTTGTGAATGAAATTTCAGATAGAGGCGTAATCGCGAGCTGGTGTCCTCAAGAGCAAGTATTAAACCACCCTTCAATTGGTGGATTCTTGACTCATTGTGGATGGAACTCAACCACTGAAAGTATATGTGCTGGAATTCCAATGTTGTGTTGGCCATTCTTTAGTGATCAGCCAACAAACTGTAGACTTATTTACAATGAATGGGAGATTGGGATGGAAATTGATACGAATGTAAAGAGAGAGGAGGTGGAGAAACTTATCAATGAATTGATGGTGGGAGAGAAAGGAAAGAAGATGAGGAAAAAGGCAATCGAGTTGAAGAAGAAGGCAGAGGAGAACACGAGACCTGGAGGTTGTTCATATATGAACTTGGACAAATTGATCAAGGAGGTGTTGCTTAAATAAAATCAAATTTAAGTAATTTTTTATGCAAAGCAGTTCAACAATAATTGATTGATCTTCCCCTATTGAATTTAAGTGATGATGTAAGTGAACTCATCTTCAGCAAGAGTTCCTAAACTGAATGTTTTGAATATATGCATATTGGATAATTATATGGCATGTATATTAACTTTATAATATGAATCCTACCATTTTAATATGTAAAGTAGAGGGAATAAGAATTCTTTCACGGTATCTTGAATTTCATTATCATGTTCATGTGAAGGATCCGATCCATTTTTTCAAAACAAAATAAAAATCATATGTAGAATCCTATCAAATCTTGTAGGCAGAAATACTTTGCAGAGATTAATTGCTGAAAACTGACGGTGTAAAGCTTTTTTACGCGTTGAATCTTATCAGATCACCCCATGTTTATTATATTTTGAGATATTTGAGGAAGTAACCTAAACAATTGCCATTATGACATGGCTTGATTGGATGCATGTATAAAACAGTTTTACAACCCTCGTTAAAAGACAAGGGAGAGATATTGTCTTGTGCAAATTCAAATATTTAATATTTTCATGATGTGAAAATTTGGACTGATTAAGGCATGGCCAATAATAGCCAATAGACTCTGATAAAAGAAAAAAATAGTCATACTTGTTTTGGATCTTTTCTGTACAATTATAGAATCTTTTTGTTTGTCATGAGAAACATCTTATACGATTGTCTTCTAGTTCAAATAGGAAATTGAATCTTTTTTGTTTTGGTCAGTCAACAATCATATGAAGATATTGTTTGATAATTTCTTAGATAGTTTGATATTTGTTAGAATTAGTTTCATATTTTTTAGGATAGTTATAAGTTTTTTTGAAAGATTAAGATAGCTATAAGTTAGTTATGATTAGTTGTCGGTTGCTAATATTAGTGACCCTTTATTTTTTTTGTTGAGGAAATTAGCAACCTTGATCACTATATAAAGTGTATTATGCCATTATTAATGTATTTAGTAATACAGACTATACCTAACAATTGTACAAAGGTTATTGATTTTAATCGGTAACATTTTTCTTGATTTAGTAATAATTTTCAAATGTTACTAAATGTTAATTATATTTTTTATTTGAAGGATAGATATCCATTATGTTGTGGTGATATACTTTCTTCTATTAACTCTCATGAGTTAATTATCTTATCACTCATAATTAGATTACTGAACAAACTAGAAAAATTACAAAATGCGCTAAAAAAAAAATATAAACATAAATTATTTTATGTTCAACTTACTTTAAAACAAAAATAATTTTATGAAGTGATCGAATTCTCAAATCAATTCTCACTACATGAAACCAAAGGCACGCTTATGTTTGTGCTACCAACTTTTGATTAAGAAATTGTTATTTTTATCTTACGTATCATTATCAAAAGGGTCATACTAAGTTGGGACTTTAAGTTAGTCTCCCTTGCCTTTTTCCTCTATTTTCTTATCCATAAATCTAGAAACTTTGACTTTATCTCAACATTTAAACACAAACTAAGAAAAAACACAAACTAAGCGTATTTTAGTAGTAAAATCATATTAATTAATATGAATATTTTAGTAAACGATATTAATTTTACTATTGAAATCAACACAATTAATTTATTTATGGGTTTTGTGTTAACGAGCGCCTTCGGAATACTCCTTAAACATTCTAAAATAAGCAATTACTTTTAAAAAAAAATCAAACGTTTTAATTTCCAATGCATTAATTACAAATTTTTTTATAAATACTTATTACTTATAGTCGTTAAAGAATTCCCCAAAAAAGACTCGTTAACATTTCCCTTTATTTTTTAAAAATAGAACATAATCCAAATAGAACACTTTTTATGCGAGGAGCGGAATATTGTGTAGTTCAAATTAGAGTCTGTAATAGATTTCCCTTACAATAATGAGAAAGTTTAACTATCTTTTATTGGTCACATATTGGTTACAAAACCATGCAATTATTTGACTTAGATTACTTTAGATCAAGTCCTCCAACATCTTATATTGTTATATGACCAGTTGTAACATAGCCTAATGATTGCCATTATTCATCACCAAATTTTTCATCTGCTTCAGACTAATTTAAATGCTGTGATATGACATGTTTTGTTGGCATTATGACTAGAGTTGAAATGTAGGTGAAGTCTACGTTACCCTCTCTTATTTAGAGGGTAATTTATCCTCTCATGATATCAATCAATCCAAATGTAATATACATAGGTAACATTAAATGTCAAATAAATAAATAGATTTTTTTTAAAAATAAAAGAGTTAATCTTAATTTTTTTTTTGAAGGAGAGTTAATCTTAATCATAAGGTAACTTTTAATACTTTTAATATTTTTTTTAAACAACAAATGATTTAATTTTTTTTTATATTAAGGTGTTCAATCTTAATTAATTTACACTACAAGACTTATAACAAATAAAATTTTACATCAAATTTCTTTCTTCTGGATGTCCTTAAATTCATCATTTACATTCATAAAATTTCTTCCATTCCAGAACCTCGAACGTGAGAACAAAAACATCTCCTTCTTTCAAATTTCTTCTTCTTTATTCTTCCATATTGATCAATTTTTGTTTCTTTTTCATTCTTCTTCCCATTTTGATTGTTCAATTTTGTCGTTTCAAATTGCCGCAATTTCCAATTATCGTGAGAATTGTCGTTGTTTTTAGAACCGCGTCAGGTATCGTGACTTTTTTTTTTTATTTAAGCAGTCAACCTAATAAAATCTGTTAACACGCATAGACCTGTCTCACTATCAGCAAAAGCCTTTAAGTCCAAATAAAAGAACAAAAGCCTCATCACATAATCATTTCAGCAACAACCAAAAAAATGCTAGCAAACTCCCACAACATCACAGCGGCAACACCTGCTAGCAGCCCTCAAAGTACAACGGATGATTTACTCGATTGTTTTAATTAACTACCTCACAACCAAGAAAAATCAAGTCATCATACCTGACGTTGTACTGGAAATAACGGCAATTCTCACGATATTTGAAATCATGACGATTCTCACGAAAATTGAAAAATGTGGCAGTTGGGAACGACAAAATTGAACAATCAAAATGGGAGGAATAAATTTTATAAATATAATTGATAAATTTAAGAACATTCAGATTAAAGAAATTTGATGTGAAATTTTTATTGTTCTAAGCCAATCTTGTAGTGTAAATTAATTAAGATTGAACACCTAAATATAATTAAGGCAATATTACATTATGGGTCATTTATCTTATTTATTTGTAACACTTTGGTCCTTTGTCTTTATTTTTTCCCGTTTAGGTCCTTTATCTCTCTTAAAAGCACATATACATCTTTTTTCGCATTTTTTTATTAAAAAATACATAATTTTATTTTTAAAAATATATTTTTATTAAAACTGAAAAAAAAAATCCAAAACTATGATGAAGATGTTCATCATCTTCATGTTCTTCCTTTGAATCTTCATCATCTTCTTTAAATAAAAAAAAATCTACTAAAATATATCTCCAAATATCGTGAATTAATGTTATATTCACCTCATATCTTATTTTAAACACAAAAATCAAAACCTTAATTTCACAAATGTTGCAAGGCGGATGGTGGAGGCTTAGTCACTGACGGAAGGGTTAGGCTTTACGAAAGTTAAGATTGCTCTGAAAACAACAAAATTGATGTGTAAAGTTGCTATCAATTTTGGGATTATTTTTATATCGGGCTTGAATATTGAGTTAGAAAATAATAATAATAATAATAATAATAATAATAATATACAGCGTGACAATTTATATAACTAATTTTTCTTTTTTGGTGATGAAACTAAATCTCTTTCTCTATAGGGGTTTGATTTTTGTGTTTAAAGGAAGATTTGAGGTGAATATAACATTAATTCATGATATTTGGAGATATATTTGTGTAGAAATTTTTTTGATTCAATGAAGATGATGAATATTCAATGGAAGAAGATGAAGATGATGAACATCTTCATCATATTTCTGGATTTGTTTCATTTTTAATAAAAAGATATTTTAAAAAATAAAATTATGTATTTTTTTTAATAAAAAAAATGAGAAAAATGGTGTATATGTGCTTTTATAAGAGATAAAAGACCTGAGTGAAAATAAATAAAGATAAAGGACCCAAGTGTAACAAATAAATAAGATAAAGGATCTCTAATGTAATCATGTCTATAATTAAATAAAAATTAAAAGTATTAAAAGTTACCTTATGATTATAATTGATTCTTTTTTTAGAAAAAAAAATTGACTCATTTATGACATTTAATGTTGCCAATATATATTACATTTTAATTGGTTGATATCATGAGAGGGTAAAATATCCTCTAAATAAGAGAGGGTAATCTAGAAAAAACCTGAAATGTAGGTGTATTGCTTTTAACACTGGCTAGGTACATTAATTTGACCACATTTATTTCCACCCTAGCAAATAATGATATTGTTTGATAAATTAATATAATATTTTTAAAGATATTTATAAGTTAGTTATGATTATTGCTTGTAAAAAAAAATTGTGATTAGATGGAATTTGGTTATATTAGTAATCTTAGGATCACAATATAAAGTGTTTCTCAACTTTTTTATTCTATCAATTCCAAAATAAATCTCGAACGACATCTAACTAACAGTATTTAACTTAGATAAGCCTAGTCAGACCCTATGGTTGTGTGTTCTTAAATGGAATTGATTTTGCCTTTAAGCCGCTCGTTATTTAAAGCTAAGGTATCAAAATTTTATTTTTATAATCGAATTTAAGTCTTCAATTTATTTTTCAAATCAATTTTACGTAAATTTATATAAATATATATCACATTCAACGCACTTTAACCAAACACTAATTTTGTTAAACAAATTCATTCAAATCAATTCTCGTCACCGCAAACAAATACATACTTAAGTTTGTGCTATAAACTTTTTAATGAAAAATTGATTTCCTTTTATAACAAAAAGTGGTCACTTTATCTCTATTAAACCATTGGCTTCCCTTTGCTCAAAATTCAAACACAAACTCAGAAATGAGTGATTCAAAACCTCATGCTGTGTTAATCCCATCTCCAGTTCAAGGCCATATCAATCCATTGTTGAAACTAGCTAAACTTCTTCACCTTCGAGGATTTCACATAACCTTTGTAAACACTGAATACAATCACAAACGGTTGCTTAAGTCAAGAGCTCCAAATGCCTTTGATGATTTAACTGATTTTAGCTTTGAGACTATTCCAGATGGTTTAACTCCAACGGATGGTGATGGTGATGTTAGTCAAGACATTTACGCTCTTTGTAAATCAATCAGAAAGAACTTCCTACAACCTTTCCGCGAACTTCTTGCTAGACTTAATGACTCTGCAACATCTGGTCTTATCCCTCCAGTCACTTGTATAGTTTCTGATATTACCATGTCCTTTACTATACAAGCTGCTGAAGAACTTTCACTCCCACTTGTTTTCTTTAATCCAGCCAGTGCATGTATGTTTTTGACTTGTATTCATTTTAGTACATTGTTGGATAAAGGTCTCATACCACTAAAGGGTAACAATTAATCTTCTTTCTTTCTTCATATATGTAGAATAGTTAGCGTGTTCATATGACATATATTTGGAGTATGAAGATTCAATTTCAAGCTAACAACTTTTATAAATTTGATATATGCAGATAAGAGTTATCTGACAAACGGATATTTGGACACTAAAGTGGACTGTATTCCAGGATTGGAGAACTTTCGACTAAAGGATTTGCCTGACTTTATAAGGATTACTGATCCAAATGATTCGATCATAGAATTTATCATTGAAGGCGCAGGAACGGCTCACAAAGACTCTGCTTTTATTTTTAATACTTCTGATGAACTTGAGAAGGATGTAATAAATGTTCTCTCCACTAAGTTCCCTTCTATTTATGCCATTGGCCCTTTATCATCATTTTTAAATCAAAGTCCACAAAACCACTTAGCATCTTTAAGTACAAATCTTTGGAAAGAGGATACCAAGTGTCTTGATTGGCTTGAATCAAAGGAACCGAGGTCCGTTGTTTATGTGAATTTTGGGAGCACAACAGTTATGACTACAGAAAAACTATTAGAGTTTGCTTGGGGTTTGGCCAATAGCAAGCAACATTTTTTATGGATCATTAGACCTGATCTTGTCATTGGTGGTTCCTTGGTTTTGTCATCTGAGTTTAAGAATGAAATTTCAGATAGAGGCCTAATCGCGGGTTGGTGCCCGCAAGAGCAAGTATTGAACCACCCTTCAATTGGTGGATTCTTGACTCACTGTGGATGGAACTCAACCACTGAAAGCATATGTGCTGGAGTGCCAATGTTGTGTTGGCCATTCATTGCTGATCAGCCAACAAACTGTAGAATTATTTGCAATGAATGGGAGATTGGGATGGAAGTTGACACCAATGTGAAGAGAGAGGAGGTGGAGAAGTTGGTCAATGAATTGATGGTGGGAGAGAATGGAAAGAAGATGAGGCAAAAGGCAATCGAGTTGAAGAAGAAGGCGGAGGAGGACACGAGACCTGGAGGTTGTTCATACATAAACTTGGAAAAAGTGATTAAGGAGGTTTTGCTTAAATAAAATCAAACCTATAAGTGAATTTTTTATGCAATGTAGTATTATATTGATCCATTGATATTCTCCTACTGAATTTAAGGGATGATGCTATTGTATTGTATAACAAATATATTGATGCTAATAAATTAAGAGTTCATGATGATGGAATTGAACATATCTTGTGCAAGAATTCTTAAACTAATGGATTGAATTGGATAATTCTATGGCATATGTATTTAAATTTTTATTCGTTGAATTTTACAGCTTTGAAATTTTGAAGTTGGGGTAGTGAGGCTTTTTCCACAGTATCTTGAATTCCATTATCATATGAAGGATAAATTAAAGCAAACAATCACTTTGCTGTGTGTTCAGGTTTAAATTAATATCCTTCTATGTTAAACAAGATTTATAGTTTTGTTAGGAATAACTAAATTAAATACAAGCCATAAGTTAATGTTTTACTTTAACATTGGAATCAGTTTTAATATAAAAAAATAGAAATGGTAAGCTTACTTAGGTGTAAGGTTTTAAAGGGTGCAACATTGACACTTCGATGAGTGTTTAGTGTCCGAAACATGTTGATATTTGACACCTAAACGACTCCAACACATTTAAATACATTTATTCTATTTTCTCAAATTATTGCAGGCATCAAAATTTCATTGTCAGTGTCGAGTCGTGTCATGTCTAGTGTCCATGTTGGTGTGACTGGAACATGACTGAAACTAATATGATATTTTTGTTCTCTTTACATATTCTACTAGTGAAGAATATTGGTGAGAATATGTATATGAGCATCCTATTTCTCTTATCTAGATGTTATAGTTAATATAGTTATAGTTTAGCTTTTTGATCAATAACAGAACTAAAATTTTAATTTTTTTTCTCTCTCTATTTTCTATCTAGATGCAATAGAATAATTAATTTTTAGTCTTAATTTTATGTAAATTCACAAGTAATTTCCATATAAATAAGTTGTAGTAAATTTTAAGTTGTTGTAATTTCCATAGTTTAGCTTTTTCATCAATATCTGAACTACAAAATACAGCTAGGTAAGTTGAGTATGTTTTGCTTGACTAGCAAGTAATTTCCATATAAATAAGTTGTAGTAAATTTTTTTCCATTAATAATGAGATCAGATTGCAACATATATTTTCTTCTCTTAACTCTCATCGAGTTAATTATCTTATCACTCATAATTAGATTACAACAAAAGAGAAACGTTGCAAGATGCGCTAATAAATATATCTAAACATAAATTAATTTTTGTTCAACTCACTATTAAACAAAAAATATTTTACGAAGCGAACTCTCAAAATACATTTTAGGCTTTGTTTGCGAGTTTTGAGGGGAAGGAAAGGAAAGGCTAAGGAGAGGAAGGGAAGGAAAGGGAGGGAAGGGAGAAAGGAGGGAAAACCTTCCTCTTGTTTGGGAGTTAAAAAGTCAATAAAGAAAAGGAGATGGAGGGCTTATAGTATAATTTTACTATTTTACCATTTTTCCTCTTAAAATCAATACATTGTTATACTTCGTAATTTAACTTCAAATTTATTCAAAGCAACTTATCGCATGAAAAACAAATTATTAAAATCTATTTTTAAAAAACAACTTATTTATAAAAAAAAAAAAAAACTTATTACAATCACTTTTTAAAAACAACTTACTTATACAAAACAACTTATTACGACCTCTTTTTAAAAAATAGCTTATCTTATGAAAAACAAATTATTACGATCTTTTTTTAAAAAACAACTTATTCAAAATAGCTTATTTATACAAAACAACTTATTATGGCCTCTTTTCAGAAAAACAGCTTATTCAAAACAGCTTAATACAATCTCTTTTCAAAAACAACTTATCCAAAACAATTTATGTATACAAAACAGCTTATTACGACCTCTTTTCAAAAAAACAACTTGTTCAAAACAGCTTATTTATACAAAACAACTTATTACAATCTCTTTTTCAAAAACAACTTATTCAAAACAGCTTATTTATGCAAAACAGCTTAATACAATCTCTTTTTCAAAAATAGCTTATTCAAAATAGCTTATTTATACAAAACAGCTTATTACGACCTCATTTTCAAAAACCGCTTATTCAAAACAACTTATTTATACAAAACAACTTATTACGACCTCATTTAAACAACTTATTTATACAAAACAACTTATTATGACCTCATTTTCAAAAATCGCTTATTCAAAACAACTTATTTATACAAAACAACATAATATGACCTCATTTTCAAAAATAGCTTATTCAAAACAACTTATTATACAAAGCAGCTTAATACAATCTCTTTTACAAAAACAGCTTATTCAAAACAACTTATTTATATAAAACAGCTTATTATGACCTCATTTTCAAAAATCACTTATTCAAAACAACTTATTTATACAAAACAGCTTAATATGACCTCATTTTCAGAAACAGCTTATTCAAAACAACTTATTATGCGAAACAGCTTAATACAATCTCTTTTATAAAAACAGCTATTTCAAAACAGCTTATTTATACCAAACAACTTAATACGATCTCTTTTTCAAAAACAGCTTATTCAAAACAACTTATTTATGCAAAATAGCATAATACGATCTCTTTTTTAAAAAAAACTTATTCAAAACAACTTATTTATCCAAACTGTTTTGTAAAAATAAGTTGTTTTGAATAAGCTATTTTTTGAAAAGAGGTCGAAATAAGGTGTTTTGCACAAATAAACTGTTTTTTTGAAAAGAGGTGATAATAAGCTGTTTTGGATAAATAAGCTGTTTTGAAAAAGTTGTTTTTGAAAAATAGATTGTATTAAGCTGTTTTGTATAAATAAGCTGCTTTGAGTAAGCTTTTTTTTGAAAAAGAGATCGTATTAAGCTGTTTTGCATAAATAAGGTGTTTTGAATAAGCTGTTTTTTAAAATGAAGTCATATTAAGCTGTTTTGTATAAATAAGTTGTTTTGAATAAGCGATTTTTGAAAATGAGGTCGTAATAAGCTGTTTTTGAAAAAGAGATCGTATAATGCTGTTTTGCATAAATAAGCTGTTTTGAGTAAGCTGTTTTTGAAAAAGAGGTCGTATTAAGCTGTTTTGCATAAATAAGATGTTTTTGAAAATGAGGTCGTAATAAGCTGTTTTGCATAAATAAGTTGTTTTGAATAAGCGGTTTTTGAAAATGAGGTCGTAATAAGCTGTTTTTTATAAATAAGTTGTTTTGAATAAGTGGTCTTTGAAAATGAGGTCGTAATAAGCTGTTTTGAATAAGCCGTTTTTGAAAATGAGGTCGTAATAAGCTGTTTTGTATAAATAAGTTGTTTTGAATAAGTTGTTTTTAAAAAAGATTGTAATAATTTTAGTAATGTCTAAAATTAGAATTTTGAATTATTAAGAGGGCAAAATTGTCAATTTGTATGTTTAACCCCCCAAAACCCCCAATTTGGGGGAACTTTAAAATTGGACAAATAAAGCCCTTCAAAACCCCCCAAAACCTTTCCCTTGTTTTTTTAAAACTCGCAAACAAGGATTTACCACTCCATGAGCCATGAGCCTTTCCTTCCCTTCCCCTCCCCTCCAAAATCCAACTCGCAAACAAAGTCTTAGTAGTAAATGATATAAATTAATATGAATATTTTAGTAAATGATATTAATTTTACCATTAAAATCAACACAGCTAATTATTTTCATAAGAATCGTACACATTCTAAATAAAACACTTTTTATGCGACGGATAGAATATTGTGTAGTTCAAATTAGAGTCTGTAATATATTTCCCTTACAATAATGAGACAGTTTAAATATCTTTTATTGTTCACATATATTGGTTACAAAACCATGCAATTATTTGACTTAGATTACTTATCATTAAGTCCTCCAACATTATTGGTCACAGCCTAATGATTGCCATTATTCATCACCAAATTTTTATTCAGCTACAGACTAATTTAAACGCTGTCACATGACATGTTTTTTGGCATTATGATTAGAGTTGTTAGGTAGGTGTATTGTTGGCACTGGCTAATCCCTTTATCTCTAAACCTCAAGTCATACACATACTATAATACAAGAAAACTCAGAAATGAGTCATTTTTCTGATAAAAAGCCACATGCAGTGTTGATTCCATATCCACTTCAAGGACATATCACTCCATTAATAACACTAGCAAAGCTTCTTCACCTTAGAGGCTTTCACATAACCTTTGTCAACACCGAATACAATCACAAACGCTTGCTCAAATCAAGAGGTCCAAAAGCGTTTGATGGTTTCACCGATTTTACCTTTGAGACTATTCCAGATGGTTTAACTCCGATAGAAGGCGATAGTGATGTTAATCAAGACATATATGCTCTATGTGAATCAATCAGAAAGAACTTCCTACAACCTTTTTGTGAACTTCTTGCTAGACTTAATGACTCTGCCACTTCTGGTCTTGTCCCTCCAGTTACTTGCATAGTTTCTGATAATAGCATGTATTTTACAATACAAGCTGCTGAAGAACTTTCAATCCCTGTTGTTTTCTTTAGTCCAGCCAGTGCATGTATGTTTTTGACTTGTTTTCACTTACCTACACTGTTTGACAAAGGTGTCATACCACTAAAAGGTAACAATCAATTAATCTTCTTTCTTTCTTCATAGATGTAGTGTAGTTAAAGTATTAATATGACATTTCAAGTTAACAGATTTTGTAATTTGATGTACAGATGACAGTTATCTCACAAACGGATATTTGGACACTAAAGTAGATTGTATTCCAGGACTGAAATGTTGGAATATTTTATTAATTAATAATATTCCAATATCATTATGTGGGCAAATATCGTAATAATAATTATATTAGCTATTTATCAATTGTGAGCCTTAATTGATTAGTGATCAAATTAAGTAATAAGGCTAATTAGATTTCTATTTTGGATAATTAATTATTTAATTAGTTGATATGGACTCAACATGAGTGGATGTCCGGATGACCCATTAATGGAATAATGGGAAACCCTAATGGCCATCCAATATAAAAGAGGCTATGGTCCCCAATACACCGTACACGGCAATACTCTCTCTTCTCCCCATCTGAAGAGAACTTGAGGCATAAAGGTACCGGTTGAGGAAGAACCAAATCAGCCGCCGCTAACTCTATTGCGTGTTTCAGATCATCTCCTCTCTTTGGTTATCGTTGTTGATGAGAGGGTTGTTACAAAAGCTTTATCCAGGTATTCCTAATACCCTAATTCTTAATATCCTTGGTAAATCAAACATGTCGTAGATCCGATCATAATCATGTTCAATGTTTTGTTTGCTTCCGCTATTGATTCATAGTTGTTGAACATGTATTATGAAATCTGTTTATATTAAGACCTAAATTTCCAACATGAAAAACTTCCGAATCAAGGATCTTCCGGACTTTGTAAGAGCAAAATATCCAAATGATTCCATGGTAGAATTTATCCTTGAAGCGTCTGGAAGGGCTCACCGACCCTCTGCTTATATTTTAAACACTTCTAATGAACTTGAGAAGGATGTAATGAATGCTCTCTCCACTGTGTTCCCTTGTATTCATGCTATTGGCCCTTTATCTTCGTTTTTAAATCAAAGTCCAGAAAACCATTTGACATCTTTAAGCACCAATTTTTGGAAAGAAGATACCAAGTGTCTTTATTGGCTTGAATCCAAGGAACCTAGGTCTGTTGTTTATGTGAATTTTGGGAGCTTGACAGTTATGACTGCAGAAAAACTGTTAGAGTTTGCATGGGGTTTAGCAAATAGCAAGCAACCCTTTTTGTGGATCATTAGGCCCGATCTTGTCATCGGCGGCTCAGCTGTTTTGTCATCGGAGTTTGTGAATGAAATTTCAGATAGAGGCCTAATAACGAGCTGGTGTCCGCAAGAGCAAGTACTGAACCACCCTTCAATTGGTGGATTCTTGACTCATTGCGGATGGAACTCAATCACTGAAAGCATATCTGCTGGAGTTCCAATGTTGTGTTGGCCATTTTTCGCTGATCACCCAGTAAGCTGCAGATATTTATGCAATACATGGAAAATTGGAATTGAAATCGACACTAATGTGAAGAGAGAGGAGGTGGAGAAGCTGGTTAATGAATTGATGGTGGGAGAGAAAGCAAAGAAGATGAGGCAAAAGGCAATTGAGTTGAAGAAGAAGGTGGAGGAGGACACGAGACCTGGAGGCTGTTCATACATGAACTTGGAGAAAGTGATTAAGGAGGTGTTACTCAAACAAAATCGAACTTAAGTGACTTTTGTACGATTTTTATAGTTTTGTTCGGACCAAATAATTTGCATTTTATGTCTACCTATGTTCTTAAGTGTGGATATCAACATTTTAGTCAGGAACATCGTAACAATGCATTCAACTTCATCAAGTTCATTCTTCGTAACTAAAGATCACATTAATATTATATTCATAAACTTCTCATTGCTTGTAAGCTTCTTGCTTCGGAGATTGATTTGAAAGGTTCTATCCTATAACAATAAAAGACATTCACTTATGTTGAGTACTACTATGCAATTATACTATTCATTTTCAATATCATCAAAGAACAGCCTATGCAAACAGAAGGATCAAACTTCAAATATATCAGGCGTACATAAGATCAGCTACTTTATAGAACAGGTTTTAACATAGGACCATGAATAAAACTAATATGAGATTTTGGTTGTCTTTCATATCCAGGAATTAAAGAATATTTCCCGAAATATGTATGAACATTCGAAAAAACAATGATTCGGTTGAATAAACCATGGTTGAATGAGGTTCTGACAGACTTATAACCGACCATGGTTGAACAACCGGTATAGACTGGCCGATTCCTGGTTCAATCAGCGGATCCAGTTCTGAAATCGATGGTTACTACAGTTATTTGTTGTAAGTAACTCTTGCATAATTTTATCCTCAAGGGGTAGCTTAAGTGTCTGAGTTGTAACAGAATTCAAATCAATAACTAACAAGTCTGGTTACTAACATAACTCACTACAATTAACATTTTCTTATATAAAAAAAAACTCTAAACCACTGCTTAACATGAGGTCTAAGATTCCAATTCAGGTTACTTACATAATATACTAAGCATTAACATTTTCTTGTATAAAAAACCCTAGTAAGCTTTTAATGATATATAAGATTGGTATACTGCAGAACTAGTTTTAGGGAGTCATTTGATCAATAACAGATTTATAACTTTTCAGTTTCCCTCCTTTTCTCTATAAATTCAATAGAATAAATCATTAAAAAGTAAGATAGGCGTCCTACTGAAAACTGAAAAAAAATATGAACCATGAAAAATTGTAAACATAACTTAATAATTCTAAATCAATGAATTAAGAAATGCTCACCTTTCAGTTCCTTTTTGGACATCGGGGAGTATAATTCTTACACGCTTCATAAGTTGAATAGTAATGAATAGAGGCCATGTTTGGATAAATAATTTATAGCGCAAGTTCTTATTAATTATGATGAGCACTTATGCATAAACTATTTCTACAGCAAAAGATAAATTTATGTTAAATTGTTTTCATATATAAGATGTTTTCATAAATGATTTTGAAAACATTTTTGAAAATTTGCTGAAAACGGCTTATGAAATAAGGCTTATAAAAATAAAAATATAAATAAAAAGATAAGAATTTATATTATATTTGCTATATTGTTAGTGTTATTTAAAAAAAATAAGTATAATTTGTTAGAATATAAAGAACAAAATATCTATATCTATAATTTTAATCAAAATTAAAATTTCATAAAAACTACTAAATATTCATAATTTATATGCATTAGCACTAGAGGTGTTCGAAACGTCCCCGTGAGCTTAGCTCAATTGATAAGAACATTGCACAATTTATACAGGGTCGGGGTTTGAACCCCAGATACCCCACTTCTTCAAATTTAATTGTGTGAGCTCCAGACACTAGGCTACTAGACAAAAAAAATAGTGGTGTTCAAAACTGACCAATCCAGTAGAAAAACTGCAAACCGAACCAACTCAAACTAAAACCGCAAAAAATGCATTTGGTTTGGATGAATTCGGATCACTTTTTTACTTAACCGCAAGGTTTGGTTCGGTTTGCAGTTTTTATTTTATTAACCAAACTAAACCGCAACATAAGAAAAACGCTAATTAAACCTAATTCAGGTAGACCAATACTCATAGAAATTCAATGAAAACTTTTATAAAACGACATATTATTTTCTCTTGTTAATTTTCTTCTTTACTTTTTATTTCAAAAATGGAAACTTTTATAAAATAAAATTTTATAGAATGATAAATCTTAGTATTTTACATTTCTTTAATAGGATTACTTTTTGTCCACATTTTAAATTTCGTCTATATTATTATTTGGTGAAAATAAAATTGTCATGTTGGATGAAATTGAAAACATTGTCGGAAACATTATTGGAAATATGTTGTGTTATAAGTTTTTAACTCGATTTTAATGTTAAAAATAAAAAATTATAGTCTCGAAAAAACCACACGAACCAATATAATTCAACCCATATTGATTTGGTTCAAGTTTTATTTTAAAAGTCAATTAAATCAAACATGATGCTCTTTTATTTTACGATTTGGATAACTTTTAACCTCAAAATCGATTAAAAATGCACCAAAACACCCTTAATTAACACTATTAAAAGAATAGACTGGCAAGTCTGTTCCCGTCTGAACACCATTGTCTGTATATAAAATCAGTCCCCACCACAGAAAGTGGTCTCCTTTCAACATGCAGACGTTGCTTTCGTTCACCACGTCAATTTGTTGCACATGTTGGATTTTTTTCTTTGTCAAGTCCAAATTGGATTTTTATTGTATTAAGTATATTTGATTTTTATTTTTTTTACTTAAAGTATATTTTGACTGTATTTGATTTGGGGAACTTCTATTGTAGACTCACAAAATGAGGTGTACCGGTACTCTTTTTTCATAATTTTATAAATTAACGATTATTTTTTGTGAAATAAATAACTATTTATCAATATTTATATTTTATAGAACATCATTTCATAAGAAAAAACATCAGTTCATTATTTATAAGAATTATAGTAATTTTTTTGCATATTATCGTAAAATATAATCAATATTCTCAACTATGAGTGCTAAAAATTCAAAAAAAATTAATTTTATTTCGTTAACACTTTTGATGAATAAGATTTAGTTATTATAAATATAAAGGATAGAAAATAATATTTTTCTTCAAAAAACAACTCATTTAACCATTAATTTAAAGAGTAAGTGTACCGGTACATTCAAATATATTGGCTGTACCATAGAATTTGCAATTTGATTTTTATTGGTTTAGAAGATATATTGTCAAATATGGCCTTCTCTTAATATATTTAAGGGGAAGAGTTTATAAAGAAAGTTTGATGTATAGAAAAAATTATCAAATATGGATTATCTTAATTAGAAAATCCGATTTTCAATTTACTAAAAATTAGATAAAAATGAATTAGACAGTAATTGAATTATTCAAAAAGAAAAATGGTTTTTTCCATTCTTAAGAATTTTTTTATATTATACAATAGATAATAGATACGTAACAAAATTCACTCATTGTTATATATAGAGGCCTCATAGATTTTTCACCTCAGTTTTTTCTTAGTTTTCTTACATAAGAAAAATATCAATCATGAGTAACTTTGAAGAGAAAAAGCCACATGCAGTGTTAACTCCATTTCCAGTTCAAGGCCATATCAATGCATTGTTGAAAATAGCAAAACTGCTTCACCTTAGAGGCTTTCACATAACCTTTGTTAACACTGAATACAATCACAAACGTTTGCTCAAATCAAGAGGTGAAAATGCCTTTGATGGTTTCACTGACTTTAACTTTGAGACTATACCAGATGGTTTAACTCCAAAGGATGGTAATGGTGATGTAAGTCAAGACCTACACTCTCTTGGTGAATCAATCATAACGAACTTTCGCCACTTCTTTGATGAACTTCTTGCTAAACTTCAAGACTCTGCCACTGCTGGTCTTATCCCCCCAGTCACTTGCTTAGTTTCTGATTGCTACATGCCATTTACAGTAGATGCTGCTGAAGAACATGCCCTCCCAATTGTTCTTTTTTCCCCATGTAGTGCATGTTATTTCTTGTCTTGTTTGCTCAGTCCTAAAATGTATCTGAATAGTCAAGTACCATTCAAAGGTAATCATTTTTGTTCCCTTTTTCTTCTTAAGAGATCTGTGTGTGTATGTTATGGTTTTTAAAAAAGGTTTGCGGTCACAATATGGGCCGAACATCAAGGTTGCGATATCTCTATAATCGCAATTGAGGTTGCATCAACCACATTTGATTGGGATTATATGCAATATCAGTAGGATAACACAACCAAAATTATTATTGCAAATGTGATTTTAAACCTTGATATATATATTTATACATATGACTTGCTATTGATTTTTGCAATTATGACATGCAGATGAGAGTGATCTAACAAATGAATATTTGGACACAAAAATTGACTGGATCCCAGGTTTGAAAAACTTCAGATTGAAGGATCTTCCTAGGTTAATAAAGACAAAAAATCCTAATGACTTGACGATAAGATTTAATACTGAAGTGGCAGATAAATGTCATAGAGCTTCTGGTATGGTATTCAATACTTCTAATGAACTTGAGAGTGATGTTATGAATGCTTTCTATTCTATGTTCCCTTCTCTATACACAATTGGTCCATTAGCTTCTTTTGTAAATCAAAGTCCACAAAATGACTTGACATCTTTAGACTCTAATCTTTGGAAAGAAGATACTAAATGTCTTGAATGGATTGAATCAAAAGAACCAAGATCTGTTGTTTATGTAAATTTTGGCAGCATCACTGTTATGTCTCGAGAGAAGCTCGTAGAGTTTGCTTGGGGTTTGGCCAACAGCAAAAAACCCTTTTTGTGGATCATTAGGCCTGATCTTGTCATTGGTGGCTCGGTGGTTTTCTCATCTGATTTTTTGAAAGAAATTTCAGATAGAGGACTAATAGCAAGTTGGTGTCCACAAGAGAAAGTATTGAACCACCTTTCAGTCGGTGGATTCTTGACTCATTGCGGATGGAACTCAACCACTGAAAGCATATGTGCTGGAGTTCCAATGTTATGTTGGCCATTTTTTTCGGATCAGCCAGCAAACTGCAGATATATTTGCAATGAATGGGAGATTGGAAAGGAAATCGATACTAATGTAAAGAGGGAGGAGGTGGAGAAACTGGTCAATGAATTGATGTCCGGAGATAAAGGAAAGAAGATGAGGCAAAAAGCCATTGAGCTGAAGAAGAAGGTGGAGGTGGACACGAGACCTGGAGGTTGTTCATACACAAACTTGGAGAAAGTGATTAAGGAGGTGTTGCTTAAACAAAATCAAGCTTAAGTCACTTTTATACAATATATATAGTTTTGTTAGGAACAAATAATTCATATTTTAGGTCTTCCTATGTTCTTAAGTATGAACATCAACAATTTAGTCAGAAACATTGTAATGATGCATTCTTGTTCATCAAGTTCATTCTTCATAAATAAAGATCACATACCTTTATTTTTCCCCTTCAAATTTTGATTGATTGAATTCACCTGAATCAAAGTAAGACAATAGTTGAAAATCATATTAATATTATATTTATATTCTTCTTTTGATCTTTTATAAAATTTCTCTGCACTACATTGTCAGCTTCTGGTTGCATAGATTGATTTGAAAGCATTTGAATTCAAAGGTTCTTTCTTATTTAAACATTCAAAAACATTCATTGATGTTTGCAAATGCCAATTGTGTGGAATCATCAATGTCCCCTAACTAATATAGATCATGACGCACACCTGCTAAATCAGCTATACCCTTCGCCTCATGCAAGCTACAAAATAGAAACATGCTAAAAACAACAAACAACTGCGCCTAGCGCATGGGGGCAATAGTAAAGTAAAAAAACTTTCAACATGAGATTTCAAGACATATTTTAACATTCCTATTAGTCAAAATAAGTGTTTATTAATTAAAGTTACAACAATGAGCATTTTACCATTGTTATTAAGGGAATTTAAACTTTGTCCTTTGAGATTACAAGCTCAAACTCTTACCATTGAGCTGATACGTTGTAGCGTGATAAAGGATTATAATTCATGTGTAAAGGGACAACATATAAAAATGAATTTGGCTTTTATGGAATTGAGACTTTGTAGATAATCTTGAGCTCTTGTTGAAAGGGACAAATATTTTTGTGATGTCCAATGTCTGACTGATTCAAGCATGGAAAATAATAGCCAATAGACTATTATAAAATAAATAAGTGGTCATAATTATTTTCTTTGTACAACAAAAATCTTTGATGTCAGAACTATATATCTTATACTTGAATAGAAGTGTCTTCTAGTTCAATTTTGAAACTGAAACGTATAGAGTTGGTCCACAAGCATATGAAGATTTTGTTTGATAATATCTTTCTACTGAATGGTTGCAATTCCATGCAAGTATGTGTTAGATATAGTTTCATATTTGTTGAAATTAGTTTAGTATTGTTTAAGATAGTTATAAGTTAGTTATGATTATTGCTTATAAAAAAAAGTTAGTTATGATTAGATGCAAGGTTGGTTATATTAGTGATCTTAGGATCACAATATACAGTGTTTCTCAACTTTATTATTCTATCAATTCCAAAATAAATCCCAAACGATGTCTAACTAATAGTATTTAAGTTAGATAAGTCTTCAATTTTTAGTCTTTGATTTTAAGTCTTTAATTTTTTGCTCAACTCAAATTTACGTAAATATATATAAGTATAAATAATTTTATATCCAACGCCCTTTTTAACAAAAACTAATTTTAACAAACAAATTTATTTAAATCAATTCTGACCACCGCATACTAAAGGCATTCTTAAGTTTGTGCTATAAACTTTTTAATGAAAAATTGTTTTCCTTCTCTCACGTAACAAAAAGTGGTGACTTGACTAGTATGCATCAATTATTGTGTCACTTAGAATTATTTCATATTATAAGAAAAAGATCTCACCCTTTAAATTTGATTTTGCTTTCCTTGTCTTTTGTCTCTATCTTCTTTTCCACAAATCCAAGAAACATTGGATTTATCTTTATTAAAACATTGGTTTCCTTAGCTCAACATTCAAACACAAAAACTCAATAATGAGTGATAAAAAACCACATGCTGTGTTAATCCCATATCCAGTTCAAGGCCATATCAATCCATTGTTGCAACTAGCAAAATTTCTTCACCTTAGAGGTTTTCACATAACCTATGTAAACACTGAATACAATCACAAACGGTTGCTCAAGTCAAGAGGTCAAAATGCCTTTGATGGTTTCACCAATTTTAACTTTGAGAGTATTCCAGATGGTTTATCTCCAACGGATGGCGATGGCGATGTTAGTCAAGACATTTACGCTCTTTGTAAATCAATCAGGAAGAATTTTCTACAACCTTTCCGCGAACTTCTTGCTAGACTTAATGACTCTGCAACATCTGGTCTTGTCCGTCCAGTTAGTTGCATAGTTTCTGATATTAGCATGTCCTTTACTATACAAGCTGCTGAAGAACTTTCAATCCCTAATGTTGTCTTTAGTCCATCCAATGCATGTACATTTCTGACTGGTATTCATTTACGTACATTTCTAGATAAAGGTCTCATACCACTAAAAGGTAACAATTAATCTTCTTTCTTTCTTCATATGTGTAGAGTAGTTAAAGTGTTCATATGACATATATTTGGAGTATGGAGATTCAATTTCACACTAACAACTTTTGTAAATTTGATATGCAGATGAGAGTTATCTGACAAACGGATATTTGGACACTAAAGTGGACTGTATGCCAGGACTGAAGAACTTTCGACTGAGGGATTTGCCTGCCTTTATACAGATTACTGATCCAAATGATTCGATGGTAGAATTTATCATTGAAGCAGCAGGAAGGGCTCACAGAGCCTCTGCTTTTATTTTTAATACTTCTAATGAACTTGAGAAGGATGTAATGAAAGTTATCTCTTCGACGTTCCCTAATGTTTATGCTATTGGCCCTTTATCTTCACTTTTAAGTCAAAGTCCACAGAATCACTTGGCAAGTTTAAGTACCAATCTTTGGAAAGAAGATAACAAGTGTCTTGATTGGCTTGAATCAAAGGAACCGAGGTCCGTTGTTTATGTGAATTTTGGGAGCAGGACAGTTATGACTTCAGAAAAACTGTTAGAGTTTGCATGGGGTTTAGCAAATAGCAAGCAACTCTTTTTGTGGATCATTAGGCCCGATCTTGTCATTGGTGGCTCAGTTGTTTTGTCATCGGAGTTTGTGAATGAAATTTCAGATAGAGGCCTAATTGCTGGTTGGTGCTCGCAAGAGAAAGTATTGAACCATCCTTCAATTGGTGGTTTCTTGACTCACTGTGGATGGAACTCAACGACCGAAAGCATATCTACTGGAGTTCCAATGTTGTGTTAGCCATTTTTTGCTGATCAGCCAGCAAACTGTAGATATATCTGCAATACATGGGAGATTGGAATCGAAATCGATACTAATGTGAAGAGAAATGAGGTGGAGAATTTGGTCAATGAATTGATGGTGGGAGATAAAGGAAAGAAGATGAGGAAAAATATAATGGAGATGAAGAAGAAGGCGGAGGAGGACACGAGACCTGGTGGTTGTTCATACATGAACTTGGAAAAAGTGATTAAGGAGGTTTTGCTTAAATAAAATCACACCTAAGTGACGTTTTTAATGCAATGTAGTATTATATTGATCCATTGATCTTCTGCTATTGAATTTAAGGGATGAGGCTATTGTAGTGAATAAGTAATGAGTTCATGATGACTGTATCGAACATATCTTGTGCAAGAATTCTTAAACTAAAATAGTGCTTCTTGCTAATATTAAATGTATTGAATTGGATAATTATATGGGGTAGGTAAGGCTTTTGCACACTATGTTGAATTCCATTATCATGTATAGGATAAATTAAGGCAAACCAATCATTTTTCTGTGTGTACAGGTTTAAATTAATATCGTTCTATCGTTCTATACAAGATTTATAGTTTTATCAGGATTAACTAATTAAATACAAGTCATAAGTAAATATTTTACTCTAAAATAGAAATCAGTTTTAAAATAAAATAGACATGGTAAGCTTACTTAGGTTGAAGGTTTTAAAGTGTGTAGCATTGACACTTCACATGTTGATATTTGACACCTAAACGACCCCGATACATTTAGTTACATTCATTTGAAGTGAAAAATATTGGTGGGAATATGTATATGAGCATTCTATTTCTCGGTACGTAGAGGTTATAGTTTCAAAGCTTTTTTCTTTTAGGAAATCATTTCATCAATAACAGAACTATAAATTTTATGTTTTTCTCTATTTTCTATTTAGATGCAATATAATGAATCGTTTAAAACTAAGATAAGGAAGTATTTTTACTAGCAACCTTTGTCTACAATCACAATTTTAGGCACTTGTTCAGCCAGCGCAGCTCGGAGATATTAGATTAACATTGGACGACTCCAATTTTAAGTTTGCTTTTAAAATGGATTCACATATCCTACAATAAGAGACGTCGAATATTTGATGAAATGACTCCGAGCTGTTGATTGAATTAATTCTGATCGCGTGGAAATTGTGCTTGCATGCAATTCAAATTCACATGTATGGTCTGATAAAAAACAGGAAATAAATGTCGACAAGTTCTAGCTTAATAGACAATAAAGAACAAAATTGTTAGGCCAACTCCGTAACTGGGGTTTCGAATCCAAACTTCTCCACTTATGTGTGCGAGTTTTCAACGATTCTTGCCATTTCAACTATCAACAAGAAAAGAATTGAAATAGTATAAACCATGAAAAATATATTATTTTTCAACCAAGAAACAATTGTATATGCATGTGCAGTGCCAACAAATTCTTAATGAGAATAAAAATAAACAAACTTCCAATGCGTGCTGCAAACAAATTCTTGATGAAAAATTGTGCACCTAACTTTTATATTCCAATGATTTGGGGGACCTATTAAAGTCAAATATATTTATGATTTTCTTATGCTTCTCACTCATATCAGTAAGCATAACTCCATATCCACTTCAAGGCCATATCAATCCATTATTGAAACTAGCAAAACTTCTTCACCTTAGAGGCTTTCACATAACCTTTGTCAACACCGAAATCACAAACATTTGCTCAAATCAAGAGGTCCAAAAGCCTTTGATGGTTTCACTGATTTTACCTTTGAGACTATTCCAGATGGTTTAACTCCGACAGAAGGTTATGGTGATATTAGTCAAGAAATTGTCTCTCTTGATGATTCAATAAGAAAGAATTTCTATCACCCTTTTTGTGAACTTCTTGCTAAACTTAAAAGATTCTTCCAATGATGATCTTATTCCTCCTGTTAGTTGCTTAGTTTCTGATATTGAATTATTCCTGCTAGTGCATCCTCACTTTTGTGTGCTTTGCTCTTTCGTACATTTATTGATAAAGGTGTCATACCCCTCAAAGGTAATCATTTATGTTCTTTCTTTATCGATAGTGTAGGACTATTATGCAGAAGTGAAGAGTTTCATTACTATAGTTTAGTTTTACTATGGAAGTTCTTCCTTTGGAGAAACTGAGAGTATGTATACAACATAGAATGTAGTATTAGAATTAATATGATATATATTAGGGGTTCAGAGTTTTAACTTTAAGCTAATGGATTTTGTGATTATAATATGCAGATGAGTTATCTGACAAATGGATATTTGGTCACTAAAGTTGACTGGATTCCAGGTTTGCGAAACATTAGACTAAAGGACCTGCTTGATTTTATAAGAACTACTGATCCTAATGATAAATTTTATCATTGAAGCGGACGATATGGTTCATGAAGCTAACGCTATTGTTTTCAATACTTATAATGAACTTGAGAGTGATGTAGTAAAGGCTCTATCTATTAAGATCCCTTCTATTTACGCCATTGGCCCTTTATCTTCGTTTTTGAATCAAAATCCCCAAAAGCACTTGGCTTCTTTAGGTTCCAATCTTTGGAAAGAAGATATGAAATGTCTTGAATCTAAGGAACAAGGTTCTGTAGTTTATGTGAATTTTGGAAGCACTATGGTTATGACTCCAGAGCAGTTAGAGTTCTCTTGAGGTTTTGCCAACAGCAAGAAACCTTTTTTGTGGATCATTAGGCCTTAGCTTGTCATTGGTGGCTCAGTTATTTTGTCATCCGAGTTTGTGAATGGAACTTCGGATAGAGGCCAAATAGCAAGCTGGTGTCCGCAAGAGCAAGTGTTGAACCACCCTTCAGTTGGACGATTCTTGACTCATTGTGGATGGAACTCCACATTGGAAAGCATTTGTGCCAGAGTACCAATGTTATGTTGGCCTTTTTTTTCTGAGCAGCCAACATACTGCAGATATATTTGTAATAAGTTGGAGATCGGAATCGAAATTGATACAAATGTGAAGAGAGAGGAGGTGGAGAAGCTGATGAATGAATTAATGGTGGGACAGAAAGGAAAAAAGATGAGGCAAAAGGCCGTGGAGTTGAAGAAGAAGAAGGCAGAGAAGGACACAAGACCTGGTGATTCTTCATACATGAACTTGGACAAAGTGATTAAGGATGTCTTGGAAATCATACTTCAAAAGCATACTTCTCTGCACTACACTATCAGCTTCTTGTTGCATAGATTGATTTGAAATTAAAGGTTCTTTCCGTGAACATTCAAAAACATTCACTGATGTTGCAAATGCAAATTGTGCGGAATCATTAATGTCCTCTAACTTGGGAATGTCCTTATTGAAGTGACCGGTCGTTTGACACTTGGAGTATTTGTACTTCAACTTGCACCATCAATTGAGCTTCCTCGATTTCATCAACTTATACGTCTTCCTCTTTAGACACTCATGTCTTCACCACTATCATCAACTTTCAAGTTCTTGGACTTGGTTATGTGCCTCTTGGACTTCCTCGAAGTGACAATGACTTCTTTACCATAAAGCATAGTATCCTTGAAGTTCTCAAAGGATCTAGCTAATGCTCATAATAATAAGAGTATATCCGTGTCTTCATCCTCAATATCCACTTTAATAGTTGTCAAATCATCAAGGATTTTGTAGGACTCGTCAATTGCTCCTTTACGATTTCTCTAAAACCTTTATCAGTGTGGCACAAGACAATGACACTCATGGCCTTGTCCACCATCTCGGTCTTGTTTGCTTGTAACATGGTAGCTGGGAGAGCAACCTCATCCTTCAGTGCTTCTGCAAACTTTTGTTGAATCAACACATCTTTCATCTTCACTTTTCACAGCCCCAAATCGTTGTCTCCGATAAATTTATTGATATCCCAGTTGGTACCCATGTTGCACACTTGAAAAAGTTACCTCTTATTTCTCCCACGGTGGGTTCCAGTTGTTGTGAATTTGTAAAAACTCACATCAATACTTTGAAGTGTGGAGAAATATTAGCAACAACCAAAACAAAGTTATCCAGTTCGACCCAAATCTGGCTTACCACTAACAAAGAGTTTCTTACAAAGAAATACAAGGGTTACAATTTTCCCAATTCTCTTCCGATGGACAAAAGACTCGATGCTTTATTTCCAAGATGTACAAAAATGTTTCCTAATCCTATAATTTTTCCAAAAGCTCTCAACTTTTAACCCTAAAAATTCCCTCTTTTGTAACCCTAAAATTCACACATTTTCACCCTGAAAACTGATGCAAAAATTGCTTATCTATAGATCTTGACGCACACCTATGACTCATTTAGCTATATCGCCTCATCCAAGCAACAAAATAGCAACATGATGAAAACAGCAAACAGCTTCGCCCAGCGCATGGGGACAATAATCAAACCGAAAAGAAAAAAAACTTTCAACATGAGATTTCAAGACATATTTTAACATTCTTATTAGTGAAAATAAGAATTATTAATTAAAGTTACAACAATGACCATTTTACCACTGTTATCAAGGGAGTTTGAACTTTGTCCTTTGAGATTACTGGCTGAAATTTTTACCATTGAGCCCATATCTCATAGACATGATAAAGGATTATAATACATGCATAAATAAAGACTAGTAAAAAAATTAGAGGACACAAAGCCCTTATGGAAGGTACCATTGATAATGAAGACAACATATCCACTAGTCACTATTCTGCACAATAAAAGTGAATTTGACTTTTATGCAATTGTAACTTTTGGAGATAATCATGAGCCCTTGTTGAAAGGGACTAATATTTTTTTTGTGATGTCTAATGTCTGACTGATTCAAGCATGGAAAATAATAGCCAATAGACTATTATAAAATAAATAAGTGGACATAATTATTTTCTTTGTACAACAAAAATCTTTGATGTCAGAACTATCTTATACTTACTTGAATAGAAGTGCCTTCTAGTTCAATTTTGAAACTGAAACGTATAGAGTTGGTCCACAAGCATATGAAGATTTTGTTTGATAATATCTTTCTACTGAATGGTTGCAATTCCATGCAAGTATGTGTTAGATGTAGTTTCAGATTTGTTAAAATTAGTTTAATATTTTGGAAGATAGTTAGATATGGTTAGATTCAATTTGGTTATATTAGTGATTTTAGGATCACAATATAAAGTTTTTCTCAACTTTTCTATTTTATCAATTCCCAAATAAATCTCAAACGACATCTAAGTAACAAGTAACAGTTGAATTGTTAATGCCACATTGATTGGTTAAACCAAATACCAACAAACATATTCAATCAATATAATGAGTCATATAGGAAAGTTTACAAGAACATACCTGTATAAGATTTCAATTTTATGTCAGACACATTGTAATTACATTGAATTAATTTATTTCTCAAATTATCATTGACGTTAACGTGTCAGTGTCATTTTTGGTGTCTTTTTATGTGTCTGTCTTTTCATACAATGAACTTATTTCCTTTTGTTAGAACCTCCCAGAATTTATCTGTTTGGATTTCTTTATATTTTTCAATTTTGTAGCATTGTCCTTTTTTCTCTCTATAAAAGCACATGCCTATCACTTGTTTTTCAACCTCATATCTTGCACAAATAACATACAAACAGAAAAATTTCAAAGATGGGAAGTTTTGCAAACAGAAAACCACATGCTGTGTTGATTCCAGCTCCATTTCAAGGACATATAAATCCATTGTTCAAACTTGCAAAACTTCTTCACCTTAGAGGATTTCATATAACCTTTGTCAACACTGAATACAATCATAAACGATTGCTAAAATCAAGAGGTCCAAATGCCTTAGATGGTTCCCGTGGTTTTTGCTTTGAAACCATACCAGATGGTCTAACACCGATAGAAGGTGATGGTGATGTTAGTCAAGATGTACCTTCTCTTGCTCAATCTATAAGAAAAAATTTCCTTAAACCTTTTTGTGAACTTCTTACAAGACTTAATGACTCTGCCAATGTTCCACCAGTTACTTGCTTAGTTTCTGATTATTTTATGAGCTTTACTATACAAGCTGCTGAAGAATTTGCACTACCAATTGTTATCTTCTTTCCATCCAGTGCAAGTTTGTTACTGAGTATTCACCACTTACGTTCCTTTGTAGAAAAAGGTCTCACGCCACTCAAAGGTACTAAGTTAAGTTTTTTTCTTCATAAAGTATATATTTATAGAGAGATTAATATTAATTTTGCTACACTATTCTGACACTTATGATTTATTGACGGTGTAAAAAACTTTTACTTTGACTCTATATATGAATTAAATCTATATAAATGGTCGTGTGCGAGATAATCAACTTACTCCAAGAGTAACACTTGATATAGTTTCAGTTAATATAAAACTCAATGTAGACACTAAATTTCAATAAAGCAACCATCAAATTAAAAACTCTTATTGAATAGAGGAACTCCACAAATTTCATAAAACTTCAAAATTAAAATTTATACATCAATAAATGACTTTTATTCAATTTATAATACCTTATTATATATGTATGTTTTTGTCGAAAACAAAATACTCATGTATGTACGGATGTATGTATAACCTTCAAGATATTAACTGATACATTTGATATGCAGATCAGAGCTATCTAACAAATGGATATTTGGAAACTAATGTAGATTGGATTCCAGGTTTGAAAAACTTTCGGTTAAAGGATATCTTTGACAGTATCAGGACAACAGATCCAAATGATATTATGTTAGACTTTGTAATTGATGCGGCTGATAAAGTTCTTGGAGACTCTACAATTGTTTTGAATACTTTCCATGAACTTTAGAGTGATGTAATAAATGCTCTCTCCTCTATGTTTCCTTCTCTTTACCCCATTGGCCCTTTACCTTCATTATTAAACCAAACTCCACAAATTCATCAATTGGATTCTTTAGGTTCCAACCTTTGGAAAGAAGATACTAAGTGTCTTGAATGGCTTGAATCCAAGGAGCCGGGATCCGTTGTTTATGTGAATTTTGGAAGCATTACAGTTATGACACCAAAACAACTGTTGGAATTTGCTTGGGGGTTGGCCAATTGCAATAAACCCTTTTTGTGGATCATTAGGCCTGACCTTGTCATTGGTGGCTCAGTCGTTTTGTCATCTGAGTTTGTGAATGAAATTTCAGATAGAGGCTTAATTGCAAGTTGGTGTCCACAGGAGAAAGTATTGAACCACCCTTCAATTGGCGGATTCTTGACTCATTGCGGATGGAACTCAACCACTGAAAGCATATGTGCTGGAGTTCCAATGTTGTGTTGGCCATTCTTTGGTGATCAGCCAACAAACTGTAGACTTATTTACAATGAATGGGAGATTGGGATGGAAATCGATACGAATGTAAAGAGAGAAGAGGTGGAGAAACTTGTCAATGAATTGATGTCAGGAGAGAAAGGAAAGAAGATGCGGCAAAAGGCAATTGAGTTGAAGAAGAAAGTGGAGGAAAACACGAGAGCTGGAGGTTGTTCATACATGAACTTGGACAAAGTGATCAAGGAGGTTTTGCTTAAACAAAATCAATTTAAGTAACTTTTTTATGCAATTCAGTTCAACGATAATTAATTGATCTTCCCCTATTGAATTTAAGTTCTGATGTAAGTGAAGTCATCTTCAGCAAGAGTTCCTGAACTTAAATAGTGATTCTTGCTAATTTTAAGTGTTTTGAATATATGCATATTGGATAATTATATGGCATGTATATTAACTTTATAATATAAATCCTACAAGTTTAAATATGTTAAGTTGGGTGAATAAGAATTCTTTCACAGTATCTTGAATTCCATTATCATGTGAAGGATCCATTTTGTCAAAAAATCATATGTATACTAGTTTATGTTTCTTCTTATATACCAAAAAATGCAAAAAAACTATTTTGTAAAACGACATACTCATAGAAACTATGTCACCTAACCAAATTAAACCTATGTCACCTACACCAATACTCATAGAAACTCAATAAAAACTTTTATAAAACGGCATATTTTTTTCCCTTGTACGTTAAGTTTCTTCTTTGCTTTCTATTTCAAAAATTAAAAAAATTATAAAATAAAATTTTAAGAATAATAAATCTTAATCTTTTACATTTATTAAATAATAGGATTACTTTTTGTCCACATTTTAAATTTCGTCTATTTTGTTTTGTGAAAATAAAATTGTAATGTTGGATGAAATTGAAAACATTGTTTCAAACATTATTGAAAATATGTTGTGTTATAGCTTTTTAACTCGATTTTAATGTTGGAAACAAAAAATTGTATTGTCTCAAAAAAACCGCATCAACCAATACAACTCAAATCATATTGGTTTGGTTTGGTTTAAATTTTATTTTAAAAATCAACTGAACCAAACCAAACTAAATACTCTTTTATCTTACGATTGGGATGTCTTTTAGCCTCAAAATCGATTAAAAGCGCACCAAATTGATAACGTTTAAAAGTCATGTGACTTGAACAATGGTCCAGAGTCTGTCCGCATAGATAACGTTTAAAAATCGTATGTTTGTTTAGTTGGTCATAATAAATAGATTGGCAAGTCTGTACCCGTCTGAACACCATTGTGTGTGTATAGAAAGTGGTCTCCTTTCAACATGCAGACGTTGCTTTCGGAGTTTCAATCTCCTCATTTTTCAGTTAGATTCATGTTATTATATTTTATTTTATTCTCTTCTCAATTCTTGGTAAGGTGATGTTTACCTCACGACCGAACTCCAAATTATCAGAACCCATTTTCTCTAAAAATCGGAACGTCAACATTAAAAAAAATATTATTATCTTCTCAATTATTAAAATACTAAAAATTAGATAAACATGAATTAGACAGTAATTGAATTATTAAAAAAAAATGGTTTTTCTATTCTTAAGAATTTTTTTATACTATATAATAGATAATAGATATGTAACAAAACTTACTCATTGTTATAGAGGCCTCATAGATTTTTCACCTCAGTTTTTTCTCTGTTTTCTTACATAAGAAAAATATCAAACATGACCAACTTTGAAGAGAAAAGGCCACATGCAGTGTTAATTAACTCCATTTCCAGTTCAAGGTCATATCAATGCATTGTTGAAAATAGCAAAACTGCTTCACCTAAGAGGCTTTCACATAAACCTTTGTTAACACTGAATACAATCACAAACGTTTGCTAAATCAAGAGGTGAAAATGCCTTTGATGGTTTCACTGACTTTAACTTTGAGACTATACCAGATGGTTTAACTCCAAAGGATGGTGATGGTGATATTAGTCAAGACCTACACTCTCTTGGTGAATCAATCATAACGAACTTTCACCACTTCTTTGATGAACTTCTTGCTAAACTTCAAGACTCTGCCACTGCTGGTCTTATCCCCCCAGTCACTTGCTTAGTTTCTGATTGCTACATGCCATTTACAGTAGCTGCTGCTGAAGAACATGCACTCCCAGTTGTTCTTTTTTCCCCAAGTAGAGCATGTTATTTCTTGGCTTGTTTGCTCAGTCCTAAAATGTATCAGAATAGTCAACTACCATTCAAAGGTAATCATTTCTGTTCCCTTTTTCTTTTTAGGAGATCTGTGTGTGTTTTTGTGTGTATGTTATGGTTTTTAAAAAAGCTTTGCGGTCACAATATGGGCCGAACATCAAGGTTGCGATGTCTCTATAATCACAATTGAGGTTTCATCAGCCAGATTTGATTGGGATTATATGCAATATCAATATGATAGCACAGGCAAAATTATTATTGTTAATGTGATTTTAAACCATGATATATATTTATACATATGACTTTAAGCTATTGATTTTTGCAATTATGACATGCAGATGAGAGTGATCTAACAAATGAATATCTGGACACGAAAGTTGACTGGATCCCAGGTTTGAAAAACTTCAGATTGAAGGATCTTCCTAGGTTAATAAAGACAAAAAATCCTAATGACTTGACGATAAGATTTAACACTGAAGTGGCAGATAAATGTCTTAGAGCTTCTGGTATGGTATTCAATACTTCTAATGAACTTGAGAGTGATGTTATGAATGCTTTCTATTCTATGTTCCCTTCTCTATACACAATTGGTCCATTAGCTTCTTTTGTAAATCAAAGTCCACAAAATCACTTGACATCTTTAGACTGTAATCTTTGGAAAGAAGATACTAAATGTCTTGAATGGCTTGAATCAAAAGAACCAGGATCTGTTGTTTATGTAAATTTTGGCAGCATCACTGTTAAGTCTCAAGAGAAGCCTTAGAGTTTGCTTGGGGTTTGGCCAACAGCAAGAAACCATTTTTATGGATCATTAGGCCTGATCTTGTCATTGGTGGCTCGGTGGTTTTCTCATCTGATTTTTGAAAGAAATTTCAGATAGAGGACTAATAGCAAGTTGGTGTCCACAAGAGAAAGTATTGAACCACCCATCAGTCGGTGGATTCTTGACTCATTGCGGATGGAACTCAACCACTGAAAGCATATGTGCTGGAGTTCCAATGTTGTGTTGGCCATTTTTTGCAGATCAGCCAGCAAACTGAAGATATATTTGCAATGAATGGAAGATTGGAAACGAAATTGATACAAATGTAAAGAGGGAGGACGTGGAGAAACTGGTCAATGAATTGATGTCCTGAGATAAAGGAAAGAAGATGAGGCAAAAGGCCATGGAGCTGAAGAAAAAGGCGGAGGTGTACACGAGACCTGGAGGTTGTTCATACATGAACTTGGAGAAAGTGATTAAGGAGGTGTTGCTTAAACAAAATCAAACATAAGTTACTTTTATACAATATATATAGTTTTGTTAGGAACAAATCATTTGTATTTTAGGTCTTGCTATGTTCTTAAGTATGGTACATTGCTGTTCATACTTCGAAGTAAGACAATACTTCAAAATCATAATAATATTAAATTTATATTCTTCTTTAGCTCGTTTATAAAATTTCTCTGCACTACTTTGTCAGCTTCTTGTTGCATAGATTGATTTGAAAGCATTTGAATTCAAAGTTTCTTTCCTCTATGAACATTCAAAAACATTCACCGATGATGCAAATGCAAATTGTGTGAAATCATCAATGTCCCCTACAAATTCTTATCTATATATGTGAACTTTTAACCCTACAAATTCCCTCTTTTGTTACCTTAGAATTCCCACTTTTTTACCCTGAAAACTGATGCAAAACCTGCTTATCTATAGATCTTGATGCACACCTGCGCCTCAGTCAGCTATATCCTTCGCCTTGCGCAAGCTACAAATTACAACAAGCTGAAAACAACAAACAACTGCGCCTAGTGCATGGGAACACTAATCAAACCGAAAAGAAGAACAAACTTTCAACATGAGATTTCAAGAAATATTTTAACATTCCTATTAGTCAATATAAGGGTTTATTAATTAAAGTTACAACAATGAGCATTTTTACCACTGTTATTAAGGGGAATTGTACTTTTTCCCTTGAGGTTAAAAGCTCAAACTCTTACCATTGAGTTGATACCTCATAGACATGATAAAGGACATAACAAAGACTAGTAAAAAAAAAAATTAGAGGACACGAAGCCCTTATGGAAGGCAGTGTTGATAATATACATCCACTTTTCTCTGCACAATAAAAGTAAATTTGGCTTTTATGCAATTGTGACTTTGGAGATAATCTTGAGCCTTTGTTGAAAAGGACAATTTTTTTTTGTGATGTCCAATGTCTGACTGATTCAAGCATGGAAAATAATAGCCAATAGACTATTATAAAATAAATAAGTGGTCATGATTATTTTCTTTGTACAACAAAAATCTTTGATGTCAGAACTATCTTACACTTACTTGAATAAAAGTGTCATCTAGTTCAATTTTGAAACTGAAACGTATGGATCAGTTGGTCCACAAGCATATGAAGATTTTCCTTTTTTTTGACTAAAGCATATGAAGATTTTGTTTGATAATATCTTTCTACTGAATGGTTGCAATTCCATGCAAGTATGTGTTAGATATAGTTTCAGATTTGTTAAAATTAGTTTGATATTTTTCAAGATAGTTATAAGTTAGTTATGATTAGATGCAAGTTGGTTACATTAGGGATCTTAGATAAGCCTAGTCAGACCCTATGGTTATGTGTTCTCAAATTAAATAGAATTGATTTTGTCTCCAAATTGCTCGTAATTTAAAGTTAAGATATCAAAATTTTGTTTTTATAATCGATTTTTAGTCTTCAATTTATAGTTCAAATCAATTTTACGTAAATTTATATAAACACAAATTATTTTATATTCAACGCACTTTTAACCTGATACTAATTTTATCAAACAAATTCATTCAAATCAATTCTCGCCACCGCAAACCAAAAGGCATGCTTAAGTTTGTTCAATAAACTTTTTAATGAAAAATTGTTTTCCTTCTATAACAAAAAGTGGTGACTTGATAAGTATGTATCAATTATTGTGTTACATATTACTTAGAATTTGAGTTTGCTTTCCTTGACTTTTGTCTCTTATCTTCTTTTACACAAATCCAAGAAACATTGGCTTTATCTTTATTAAACCATTGGCTTCCCTTAGCTCAACATTCAAACACAAAAACTCAAAAATGAGTGATAAAAAACCACATGCTGTGTTAATTCCATATCCAGTTCAAGGCCATATCAATCCATTGTTGAAACTAGCAAAACTTCTTCACCTTAGAGGATTTCACATAACCTATGTAAACACTGAATACAACCACAAACGGTTGCTCAAGTCAAGAGGTCCAAATGCCTTTGATGGTTTCACTGATTTTAGCTTTGAGACTATTCCGGATGGTTTAACTCCAACGGATGGTGATGGCGATGTTAGTCAAGACATTTACGCTCTTTGTAAATCAATCAGAAAGAACTTCCTACAACCTTTCCGCGAACTTCTTGCTAGACTAAATGACTCTGCAACATCTGGTCTTGTCCCTCCAGTTACTTGCATAGTTTCTGATATTGGCATGTCTTTTACCATACAAGCTTCTGAAGAACTTTCAATCCCTTCTGTTTTCTTTAGTCCATCCAATGCATGTACATTTTTGACTTTTATTCATTTTAGTACATTGTTGGATAAAGGTCTCATACCACTAAAAGGTAACAATTAATCTTCTTGCTTTCTTCATATATGTAGAATAGTTAAAGTGTTCAAAATCAAATGACATGTATTAGGAGTATGGAGATTTTATTTCCAGCTAACAACTTTTATAAATTTGACATGTAGATGAGAGTTATCTGACAAACGGATATTTGGACACTAAAGTGGATTGTATTCCAGGATTGCAGAACTTTCGACTGAAGGATCTGCCTGACTTTATAAGGATTACAGATACAAATGATTCGATGGTAGAATTTATCGTTGAAGCAGCAGGAAGGGCTCACAAAGCGTCTGCTTTTATTTTTAATACTTCTAGTGAACTTGAGAAGGATGTAATGAATGTTCTCTCCTCGACGTTCCCAAATATTTGTGGTATCGGCCCTTTATCTTCACTTTTAAGTCAAAGTCCACATAATCACTTGGCAAGTTTAAGTACCAATCTTTGGAAAGAAGATAACAAGTGTCTTGGTTGGCTTGAATCCAAGGAACCGAGGTCCGTTGTTTATGTGAATTTTGGGAGCATGACAGTTATGACGGCAGAAAAACTGTTAGAGTTTGCATGGGGTTTAGCAAATAGCAAGCAACCCTTTTTGTGGATCATTAGGCCCGATCTTGTCATCGGTGGCTCAGTTGTTTTGTCATCGGAGTTTGTCAATGAAATTTCAGATAGAGGCCTAATCGCGGGCTGGTGCCCGCAAGAGCAAGTATTAAACCATCCTTCAATTGGTGGATTCTTGACTCATTGTGGATGGAACTCAACCACTGAAAGCATATCTGCTGGAGTTCCAATGTTGTGTTGGCCATTTTTTGCTGATCAGCCAGCAAACTGCAGATATATTTGCAATACATGGGAGATTGGCATGGAAATTGACACCAATGTGAAGAGAGATGAGGTAGAGAATTTGGTCAATGAATTGATGGAGGGGGAGAAAGGAAAGAAGATGTGGAAAAAGATAATTGAGATGAAGACGAAGGCGGAGGAGGACACGAGACCTGGTGGTTGTTCATACATGAATTTGGAAAAAGTGATTAAGGAGGTTTTGCTTAAACAAAATCAAACCTAAGTGACTTTTTTTTATGCAATTTAGTATTACATTGAATTTAAGAGATGATGCTAATAAGTAATCAGTTTATGATGATGGAATTGAACATATCTTGTGCAAGAATTCTTAAAATAAAATAGTGGTTATTGCTAATATTAAATGGATTGAATTAGATAGTTATATGGCATGTATTTAAATCTTTATTAGTTGAATTTTATAGCTTTGAATAATTGCAGTTGGGTGAGTTAGGTTTTTTCCACAGTATCTTGAATTCCATTCTCATGTGAAGGATAAATTAAGGCAAAACAATCATTTTGCCGTGTGTACAGGTTTAAACTAACATCCTTCTCTATTCTACAAGATTTATAGTTTTGTTAGGAATAACTAACTAATTAAATACAAATCATAAGTAAATGTTTTACTCTAGCATGGAAAACAGTTTTAATGTAAAATAGACATGGTAAGCTTGCTTAGGTCAAAGGTTTTAAAGTGTGTAGCATTGACACTTCAAATTGATGTGTGTTTAGTGTCCGACACATGTTGATATTTGAAACCTAAACGACCCCGACACATTTAGTTATATTCATTTGAAGTGAAGAATATTGGTGGGAATATGTATATGAGCATTCTATTTGTCTGCATCTAGAGGGTATAGTTAATATAGTTTTAGTTAGCTATTTGTTTGATCAATAACAGAACTACACATTTTTAGTTTTTCTCTTTTTCTATATAGATGCAATGGAATAAATCCTTTGAAACTAAGATAAGGAAGGATTTTCACTAGCAACCATTGCATATGTGGATCCTTCTCCCTCAGTTCTCATCTCACTCATGGCCCCCAGCGTGCGCGCATATATATATATATATATATATATATATAACCATAAATCCATTTGTGGTTACCGTTAGAAAATTCATTTGTGGTCTACAAATGAATTTTCTAGCGGTATCCATGATATTGACCATATCCATGATCCTAGGTTGAGATCATTTATGAGAAATTAGATCGTCTGCAATTACAAACATGGAGTGTAGGATATGCAAAATGGAATAAAGTCTTGCATGTTGAAAAATAAGTGATGTGACAAAAATGATACATGGTAAAAAAGAAGTTGAAGAATTAGTGTGGGAATCTAGACCATTAAATTATAAAGAGGAGATGACATTGATATTGGAATTTGAGAGAGAGGTTATATGATGGTTGAGATGTGAAAACAGAAAGAAATATTCCGGTGAACATAGCTTAATTGATAAGGACATCGCATAATATATGTAGGGGTTAGGGTTTAAACTCGGATACTCTATTTCACCACATTTAAAATGTGTTGTTAGGAAACATGGCATCCATAGATCGAAGGAGCAAAATCTAACAAACTCTTTGTATTGATAGAAATGAAATATTACTAATGAGTGAAAAGTATCCCACTTATGAGGTGGTTACAACTATATATACTACCAGGACTAGTACTACTTGTAACTAAACTATATATCTCTAATATGTGTGAACTCGAACCACTAGACAACCTGACAAAAAAATTAAGTTGGCGAGATCCATTTCCTAAAATTCCATACAATGTTCCCTAAAAAAAATCTATAAAACGTGTCGCTTAAAAAATAACATGCAAAAAATAACAATGGTGTCCTATGTTTAGCAAAAATTGGAGAGAAAAAAATATTATTTTATTAACCGGATTCATATTAGACATGAACCGCTACATTTTTTATTTTTTTATTTTTTTTTATGTGGAAACATTTTGCCAATTTGATGAGCACACCGTTATTACCGAATTAAAACATGTCCATATATTAATTGCATAGGAGATGAAGGAAAAAACACATTCAATCTAAAGAATCTAAACAATAAAGTAATAATCAAATGATACAAAGAGAACAAAAGAAAAAAACATACAAACATGTTAACGACAAAATAAGTGGGTTGATTGTTGATTGAGTTCCATGTTGGATCAAGGTTTGGTTCTTGATTAATTTCGTAATAAATTTGATAATGATTTGACATGTAAGGTTATGCACCTTATTTGACATTACATGAGAGTTATTATCAAGTAGAGTTAGCTATCTTAGTTTTTATATTCGATGTTACCACTATTGTATTACTGTATTCCTAGACCATGACTATATAAGTTGTAACCTCTATCATTTGATCAATAATGAGAATATTATTCATTCACTTCTTCTCTCATAATAATAATAATAATGATTTGACATTTAAGGTCATGCATCTTATTTGACGTTATTACATGAGAGTTATGACATGTAGTAAACGTCATTTAATTGTGAATTCGTAAGGGAATGAGATGTAATAATACATAAATTATGAAGCAAGGCAACGAGAGAATAAGGAATGGTGTGTTTTGGAAGATGTCACATTAGAATTTATTTGATGTGGCCAAAATTAGACTATATGATATATATAACATGGTGAGTTGTGAAGAGGTTAACTTGAGAGCCTAAATTAATAGATATAACTTGAGAGCCTGAATTAATTGATATATAGATAGATATAGATATAGATATAGATATAAATATACGGTGAGTCAAGTTTATTTTGGGATATTTATGATGTTTTCTTTGGTGGACCAGGGGATGAGGGGTGGTAGAACCCGAAGGAGAGTTGGAATAGGACTTTTCGGGTGTTAAATTGGGCTAGGTTATGGTGATGAGAAGATGATGATGTTTAAGATGGTTTTTGGAGGTATTGGGGTGAGTAGCGGACGATGGATGTTTATGGATTTTGTTTTCAGTGGTCGTTTGCGATGGAGTTTGGTTTGAGTGATGAAGTTGGGTTTGGTGATTGTTTTCTTATGGCGGTTGAACGTAGGTTTTTGTTTGGTGAGGTGAGATATGTTATGGTGTTTTTTTTGTGTTCTGCCTACATATGACGTTTTATTTTGTAGTTTTTGAATTGTCGGTATTTGTTCGTTTTTGTCTAAAGAGTGGATTTTTTTATAAGTTTTGCTGTTTCAAAACAAAGATAGATATAGATGCTTAGTAGTGCCGACAAATTACTGTTGAAAATGAAAATACACAGGATGACAGGCCCAAAAGAATATGCATGCGTAGTGCTAACAAATTCTTAATGAGACACAAATTTTCAATGCGTGCTGCCAAAAAATTCTTGATGAAAAATTGTGCACGTAACTTTTATAGTCCAATTATTTGCATGTTGCTCTACAAATTAGGATTAGACCATCAAAAGCCACACAAAAATTAAATAAATAATTTAAAATACTTTAGTAATGGATATTAGGGTAGAAGTATCCAAAGAATATTGGTGTTTAATATCCCCGAAAAAAAATATTGGTGTTTTTTTTGTGATCAAGGTTAAAACCCTAGACCTTGCACATATTAAGCATTGTCCGTATCAATTGAGTTAAGTTCACGAGAACGGTGTTTAAAATACCATATGCAAACATTTCCTTTTTTAGAGTATATGTCAATCATATTTATAATTAATCGTATGTCATTTTATAGATTAGTTTTTTTAAGGAATGTTTAAAATAGTTATAAGTCTTAACTACACTCTAGGTCTTTATTTTCATGAAATTTGTCCCAAATTTTAGAATAATTCGTTTTGGCCTATTTTTATATTTTTGGACTCAAAAGTACTGACGTGACATATCTTTTTCTTCATATTTTTAAACTAAAAAACTATAACATGACATATTTTAAATGATGTGTCATACGATCCGATAATGTAAAATCATCAATACCTATAAAATTATTTATAAACTTCCTAAATGCATCCATTTAATTATGATATATCACCATTATTAAGATTAAAATTCTAAAAAAGGACGAGGGTCATTTTAAAATGGGGGATCATAAATACTTTTCTAATTGGGGGACCATCTATTTATGATTGAACAATAATAATTATGACTTTAAGCTTGTTCCATCATTCATCACCATATGTACTTTTCCTATGCTTCTCACACATATCACTATATACTATTATAATGAGGCTTCAGCATAAATAAATAAATAGCATAAAATTGAGTTACTTTGAATTACATTCCTCCTCCGTCCCATTTTAACTGAGCTCGAGCTCAGCTCTTAGCTCATTTCACACTTATTAAGAAAATATGTATAAGTAAAAAGAGAGAGAAAAATGGTTTTGAGTAACTATTGGTGCATTCTTCTTTATCATAAATGCAAATTAGAATATATTAAATTGGGAGTGGTGAAAGTAATATTAATTAGTGTTATAATTGAAAGGAAAAAAAAAGTAATTAATATTGTATTGAAAAGTGAAATGAGTCAATTTTTCTGAGACAATATTTTTTTGCAAATGGCTCGGTTTTTATGGGACGGAGGGTTATAAACAAAATACACTATTTCAGTTTCTTATTGTTATCATGGTTTTTGGGTGCCAAGCCATTAATTGGACTTGAACCTTTTGACCGTTGATATTCTCTATTTTTTCTTGGGAAGGGCAAAATTGAGAAAAACCCTTAGATTCTAAGTTCGGGGGTCGTTTTCGCTACGGGAAGGTGTTAGGCACCCGGAGCGATTATGGTACTCCATAAGAACCGCTTTCCTAAGTTTATTTCTACGCTTTAGTTTTATTGCTTATTTGTAAAAAAGAAAGTATGATTAGTGAAGAATGGGGGTGAGAAGAAGTAGAATTGGATTTTATTTCGGCTTGGATGAGTTTTGACTCATTGCCTACGTACCGTTTTACGGGATCAAAACCGGCGTAGTTCTTGCTAAAAAGACTTGTTTTTTGTTCTAATTGTTTAATTTTAAGTTTTGAGAAAAAAGGTTTTGAAGAAGGAGATTGGGAGGCTTCATGAGCATTAGATTTAGCAAAAAGTGAGGTTTGATTAGTGATTAGAAAGAAAGTCTAAATGATTAAGATGAATTGAATTTTTCTTAAGAAAAAAAGAAAGGAAAAAAATGAAGTGTTGACTTCATACTTATTAGGAAAGTTTTTGAAGTGAAGTTCAATTATTTTTTTTTGAAAAAAAGATGGATTTTCTCTAAGTGTTTAAAACCTAAACGCTTATTTAACCATACAATCCTATGCATACATCTAAGGTGAGTGTGTGCGTGTCGGTGCATCATAGTGTCCATAGTCCATATTACAAAAATTGCCTAAATACATTCTATGGCCCCTTTGCCAAGCTACAAACCAATGATAACAAATTACATTACCAAATGAATTAAAACTTGCAAAAGATAAAGGCTAGGCTAAAGAAAGTGGAGGGAATGCTAAATGGGATGTGTTATACCCTGTTTTTGGACCTAAAAATACTGGGCCCAATTTCATTTTAAACTTTGTCAATTATCAAATTTCAACTGCACAGTTCAAATTGTCTCTGCTTCGCAGTATTTTCAATCACAATTTTACCTATGTTTTTCTTGCATAAAACCTTTCAAAATGTCTTTACTTGTCTTGTAAGTCATTCAAAAGTGCCTCTGAATCATTACATTGCTTTTTCTACAGTTTATTTCAAAATTTGCAAAAGGTCATACAGAAGGGTATTTTGGTCATTTCCTGCAGTGGGACCCATCTTTATCCTTGTGACTATCTCCGAGTCTTTTCAAATTCATTTTTTGACATTTCGTCAGTAAACCCTGTTTAAATTCATTTCAAACTTGCATCTAAGTCAGTGTCAAGTCTGTTTGAGTCAGTTTAGGTCATTTTTAGCCCTAGGGGCATTTTGGTCATTTCACATGAAATTTTGGCATGGGGAGGTTACTTTGAAGTACCTCATTTAGGCCATTGGTTCGTTTTAGTCCGTTTTGTCAATTTTATTTTTGTTTCACTTTACGTTTGGTCAAATTACGTTTTTTATTCAAATTTTATTTTGTATTGCATTTTGGTCCCTCAATTGAGGTCCCAAAATTGCATTTTTGTCCAAACTGTTTTTTTATTATTTATTTCATTTCAAGTTTTTTTTAATTTTGCAGTCCAGTCCTTGTCATTTTCACAATTTGCAGATTGGTCCTTAAAATAGCAAGCAGCGCCCAAGTGAGCAAGTCCAGGGTACGTGTCACAATTTCATTGGCTCAAGTGTACACATGTCAACTATATAAACAGTGAGTCAGATTCAAAGCCATTAATCACACGCCAACTCAACAAACACAATGAGACTTTCTCTCTCCATTCAGTTAGATCAGAAACAGAAAAATCATCAAGTTCATCAAGAACACAAGAACCCTAGAAATTTCCAGAACCAAAATTCATACACAAATTCATTGATTTTTGCATCAAACTCTCAGAGATTCAATGGCGAATCTTCATCACTGAGTTGATCCCTCTGCAATTCAAGGTGAGAATTCTTCCCCAGTGGCGAAGAACTCCAACACCGATCACAGAGGCGTTGAAAAAGGAGAAGAAAAGGGAAAGAAGCAAGGTTTTAAGCCGGCGAAGAAGATGAAGAAACGGAATCAGTGAGAAAAGAAGAATCACCGATTTATTTTCGGTTCAAAGCCAGAAATCAACAAGCAAAAGCCAAATCCAAGTGTTTCCGAAGAAACCTAACAGAATCTCCATAAAAACTCAGCATTCCCTCCACTTTTTAGCCTAGCATTTGTTTTTTTTGCAAGTTTTAATTCATTTGGTAATGTAATTTGTTATCATTGGTTTGTAGCTTGGCAAAGGGGCCATAGAATGTATTTAGGCAATTTTTGTAATATGGACTATGGACACTATGACGCACCGACACGCACACACTCACCTTAGATGTATGCATAGGATTGTATGGTTAGATAAGCGCTTAGGTTTGAACACTTAGGGAAAATCCATCTTTTTTTCAAAAAAAGCAATTGAACTTCACTTCAAAAATTTTCATAATAAGTATGAAGTCAACACTTCATTTTTTTTTTCCTTTCTCTTTTTTCTTAAGAAAAATTCAATTCATCTTAATCATTTAGACTTTCTTTCTAAATCACTAATCAAACCTCACCTTTTTTGCTAAATCTAATGCTCATGAAGCCTCCCAATCTCCTTCTTCAAAACCTTTTTTTAAAACTTAAAATCAAACAATTAAAACAAAAGAAAAACAAGTCTTTTTTTTAGCAAGAACTACGCCGGTTTTGATCCCGTAAAACGGTACGTAGGCAATGAGTCAAAACTCATCCAAGCCGAAATAAAATTAAAAAGTCTTACAACTTCTCTCCCCTCATTCTTAACTAAATAAACCTCCCATCTTCAAAAGTAAGTAAAAATAAGCGTGAATATAGACTTAGGAAAACGGCTCCTATAGAGGACTATAGTTACTCCGGGTGCCTAACACCTTCCCGTAGTAAAACCGACCCCCGAACTTAGAATCTAAGGGTTTTTTCTCAATTTTGCCCTTCCCAAGAAAAAATAGAGATATCAACGGTCGAAAGGTACAAGTCCAATTAATGGCTTGGCACCCAAAAACCATGATAACAGAAATGGCGACTTCACTGGGGAAATTCTTTTTAGCGGGTCGCGCCTAGTTTTCCTTAGTGTATATTTATGCTTTATTTTATTGCCTACACATGTGAATACTTGTTTATTTTCATTTGACGTGTGGGGTGAGAATATCAAAAGTCCTATACCCGGGCTGAGTGAACTTATGTTTAGGTAGAGATATAATCGACAATTCGATCCGGGGGTTGCCTCGTGTATTGGATTATGCGATCAATCTCACATAGCTGAGGCATTTTGAAGGTGATATTGTCGGCGTGTGTTGTCATGCTTAGGCACTTCACTTTCAATTGTTCGACGAAGCTATGAACCGTAGTTACCAAACCCATCCTAGCCTTCTTAGGACGTAGTGCGGTGGCTAAATTGAGTGTTGTCTCAAACTTTAGTCGTCACGCGATACTACACTCAAGCTAGACCTTCTCACAAATAAACATGGAACGGGTGTCGTCCTGTACTACCATGATATATGTGAGAGAGGTTGCAGTTTGGGAACTGTGTTAGAACCTTGGTTACTACTATCCAAAGCCTTAGTTCACCGGACACCGTGTCCATCCGTGGCCTTGTTACTTTGAATCTCAACCCACATTGTAACTAAACAACACAATCATGCATACATGCATTCATGCATAAACATTTTTCATGCATTCATCGAAGGACTTAAACAAATGGAAATTTTTTGTAAATAATCACAGGTATGAAGAAGACTAAGTGCTACAAGTTCAAGGAAGTGGATTTGGTTAGTTTGAGAGAGTTGGCGCTCAAGGTCAAGAGCCAAACAGGGTT
Organism: Medicago truncatula; assembly: GCF_003473485.1. Classification (NCBI taxonomy): domain Eukaryota; kingdom Viridiplantae; phylum Streptophyta; class Magnoliopsida; order Fabales; family Fabaceae; genus Medicago; species Medicago truncatula. The sequence continues at coordinate 4,491,366 of NC_053047.1, read as the reverse complement.
CCGACTCCGGTATGGGGGATTGCTTACTTTGCTCCGAACCGATGTGGACGAGAAGCTAGTGCACACTCTGGTGCAATTTTATGATCCGAGCTTCCGTTGCTTCACTTTCCCGGACTTCCAGTTGGTTCCTACTCTTGAGGCTTACTCCAATCTAGTGGGTTTACCTATAGCCGAGAAGACGCCTTTCACCGGTCCTGGGACTCCTCTTACTCCTCTGGTTATTGCTAAGGATCTCTACCTCAAGACTTCCGACGTCTCCAACCATCTTATTACCAAGTCTCACATCCGGGGGTTTACTTCGAAGTATCTTCTTGATCAGGCTAATCTCGGTACTACTCGTCAGGATACACTTGAGGCTATTCTTGCTTTGCTTATCTACGGGCTCATTCTCTTTCCGAACCTCGACAACTTCGTGGACATGAATGCTATCGAGATCTTTCATTCCAAGAACCCGGTTCCTACTTTGCTAGCGGATACTTACCACGCCATTCATGACAGGACTCTCAAGGGCCGTGGGTATATTCTTTGCTGCACATCTCTTTTGTATAGGTGGTTTATTTCGCACCTTCCGAGTTCCTTCCATGATAACTCGGAGAACTGGTCCTACTCGCAGCGGATTATGGCCCTCACTCCTAATGAGGTCGTCTGGCTCACTCCTGCCGCTCAAGTGAAGGAAATCATTATGGGTTGTGGAGACTTTCTCAATGTACCTCTTCTTGGTACTCGGGGAGGAATTAACTACAATCCCGAGCTTGCTATGAGACAGTTTGGTTTCCCTATGAAGTCGAAGCCCATCAATCTTGCTACATCTCCAGAGTTCTTCTTCTATGCGAATGCTCCTACCGGACAAAGGAAAGCTTTCATGGATGCTTGGTCCAAGGTTCGAAGGAAGAGTGTGAAGCATCTAGGTGTGAGATCCGGTGTTGCTCATGAGGCCTATACTCAGTGGGTGATAGATCGAGCTGAGGAGATTGGTATGCCTTATCCAGCTATGAGATACGTGTCTTCGTCTACTCCATCTATGCCTCTACCTCTACTCCCCGCGACTCAGGATATGTATCAGGAGCATCTAGCTATGGAGAGTCGTGAGAAGCAAGTGTGGAAAGCTCGGTATAATCAAGCCGAGAATCTAATCATGACTTTGGATGGTAGAGATGAGCAGAAGACTCATGAGAATTTAATGTTGAAGAAAGAGCTAGCTAAGGCCCGGAGGGAATTGGAAGAGAAAGACGAGCTGCTTATGAGGGATTCCAAGAGAGCCAGAGGACGACGAGACTTCTTTGCCAGATACTGTGATTCAGATTCCGAGTCCGATGATCTTCCGACTGCTTCCTATGCTTGAGGGCTTCATATGTTTATTTCAAAGTCTTTCTGTTGAGAATACTATGTAGTTTTGTTTATTTGCAAGATTTCTAATTTGTTTAAAAATCCTTCGATGAGAAAATAAGTCTTTTGCATTTGCATTTGCACATCATGCATCATATGCATCATGCATTGGTCACAAAGGCTTCCAAGTGCTTACCACCTCCTGGTTTCTCTGCCGCAGTGTGAAAAGTGGCTCGTGCTCAGAGAGTTTACGAACCTGATAGAATTGATCGAACCAGAGAATACAGAAGAAAGAAAAGGGCTATGGAAGAAGAGAACACACAGCTTCGTACCGAATTGGCATCTCTAAGGGAGGAATTGGCCAAAGCTCATGATGCTATGACTGCTCTGTTGGCTGCTCAGGAACAACCAGTTCCTGTAGTTTCTACAGCTGCAAATGTGACTCCTACTGTAACAACTGATCCCCGCTCTATCATGCCATCCGGGTATCCTTACGGACTTCCGCTGTACTATACTGCTAACACAGGGGCAGGGACCTCTGGTACTACCAACAGTGGCCCAATCCCAGGGGCAAACTTAACTCCTATTAGTACCGCCTTGACTCAAGCTGCAACAACTGTTACCGAGCCCATTGTGAATGCGGTGCCTCTATTTGTCCATGCCAACGCACACCACGGGAGTATTACCACAACCGGAACTATGGAAGAGAGAATGGAAGAACTTGCCAAAGAGCTCCGACGGGAAATTAAGGCCAACAGGGGAAATGGAGACTCCATTAAAACCCAGGACCTCTGCTTGGTATCGAAGGTAGATGTTCCAAAAAAGTTCAAAGTCCCGGAGTTCGACAAGTATAACGGGCTGACTTGTCCTCAAAATCATATTGTCAAATACGTCCGGAAAATGGGCAACTACAAGGACAATGATTCCCTTATGATCCATTACTTCCAAGACAGTCTGATGGAAGATGCTGCGGAGTGGTATACTAGTCTGAGCAAAGACGATGTCCATACTTTTGATGAGCTGGCCACCGCTTTCAGGAGCCACTACGGGTTTAACACTCGTTTGAAGCCGAATAGGGAGTTTCTCAGGTCCCTATCTCAGAAAAAGGAGGAAAGTTTCCGTGAATATGCGCAAAGGTGGAGAGGGGCAGCTGCCCGTATCACTCCTGCTTTAGATGAAGAAGAAATGACCCAGACGTTCTTAAAGACCTTGAAGAAAGATTATGTTGAGAGAATGATCATTGCTGCCCCGAACAACTTTTCGGAGATGGTCACCATGGGAACCCGTCTTGAGGAAGCAGTCAGAGATGGGATCATTGTGTTTGAGAAAGCTGAATCTTCTACGAGTGCATCGAAGAGGTATGGTAATGGACACCACAAGAAGAAAGAAACGGAAGTGGGAATGGTGTCAGCTGCAGCCGGTCAATCTATGGCTACCGTTGCTCCTATCAATGCAGCTCAAATGCCTCCGTCATACCCATATATGCCGTATTCTCAGCATCCGTTCTTCCCACCGTTTTATCATCAGTACCCTTTGCCACCGGGCCAGCCTCAAGTGCCCGTCAATGCAATTGCCCAACAGATGAAACAACAGTTGCCGGTTCAACAACAACAACAACAGCAGCAGCAGCAGTATACTAGGCCAACTTTTCCTCCTATACCAATGTTGTATGCTGAGTTGCTTCCAACTCTACTCCAGAGAGGACATTGTACAACTAGACAGGGTAAGCCCCCACCTGATCCGTTGCCTCCAAGGTTCAGGTCTGATCTCAAATGTGACTTTCATCAAGGTGCTTTAGGTCATGATGTCGAGGGGTGTTATGCTTTGAAGTATATCGTGAAGAAGCTCATTGATCAGGGAAAGCTGACTTTTGAGAACAATGTTCCACATGTCCTTGACAATCCACTACCAAATCATGCCGCTGTGAATATGATCGAAGTGTGTGAGGAAGCTCCTAGACTTGATGTCCGCAATGTTGCTACTCCTCTGGTGCCTCTGCACATCAAGCTGTGCAAAGCTTCTCTGTTCAGCCATGATCATGCCAAGTGTCTAGGATGCCTCTGTGATCCTTTGGGCTGCTATACTGTTCAAGACGACATCCAAAGCTTGATGAATGATAATCTTCTGACTGTCAGTGATGTTTGCGTGGTTGTGCCGGTTTTTCACGATCCGCCTGTCAAGAGTGTACCTTTGAAGAAGAATGCTGAGCCTTTGGTAATAAGGTTGCCAGGACCAATTCCTTATGCTTCGGACAAGGCAGTGCCATACAAGTACAATGCCACTATGATAGAAAATGGAGTAGAGGTGCCTCTAGCCTCCTTTGCCACAGTAAGCAATATTGCCGAAGGGACTTCTGCAGCGCTGAGAAGCGGGAAGGTTCGTCCGCCGTTATTTCAGAAGAAGGTAGCTACGCCAATTACTCCACCAGTTAAAGAAGCAACTCCAACCGTTGTTTCACCCATTGCTACAGATGTGAATCAGCCAGGCAAATCTATAGAGGATTCAAATTTAGACGAGATTCTGAGAATAATAAAGAGGAGCGACTACAAGATCGTTGATCAATTGCTGCAAACTCCTTCGAAGATATCTGTCTTGTCGCTACTCTTGAGCTCTGAGGCTCACAGGAACACCTTGTTGAAAGTGCTGGAGCAGGCATATGTTGACCACGAAGTCTCGGTAGATCGTTTCGGTGGTATAGTGGGAAATATTACTGCTTGTAACAACCTCTGGTTTAGTGAAGAAGAGTTGCCGGAAGTGGGAAGGAGTCACAATCTGGCTTTGCACATCTCGGTGAATTGTAAATCAGACATGATATCAAATGTGTTGGTAGATACCGGTTCCTCTCTCAATGTAATGCCCAAGACAACTCTAGATCAGTTGAGCTACCGTGGGACCCCGTTGAGGAGAAGTACTTTCTTGGTCAAAGCTTTTGACGGATCTCGAAAGAATGTGCTGGGGGAGATAGACTTGCCGATAACTATTGGCCCTGAGAATTTCTTGGTTACCTTCCAAGTGATGGACATTAATGCATCCTACAGTTGCCTGCTGGGAAGACCGTGGATACACGATGCAGGTGCGGTTACTTCCACCTTACATCAGAAGTTGAAATTTGTGAAGAATGGAAAACTCGTTACAATCCATGGTGAAGAAGCATACTTAGTCAGCCAGTTGTCTTCTTTTTCTTGTGTTGAAGCAGGGTCTGCTGAAGGGACTGCTTTCCAAGGTTTGACCATCGAAGGTGCAGAGTCTAAGGAAGCTGGGGCTGCTATGGCTTCATTGAAAGATGCTCAGAGAGCCATCCAAGAAGGTCAGACTGCCGGCTGGGGCAAGGTGATACAGCTCTGTGAGAACAAGCGTAAAGAAGGTCTCGGGTTCTCTCCATCGTCAAGGGTTTCCTCAGGAGTCTTCCACAGTGCAGGGTTTGTTAATGTTATCTCTGAAGAAGCCACTGGATCTGGTCTCAGGCCTGTATTTGTTACACCAGGAGGCATTGCGACGAATTGGGATGCCATTGACATTCCTTCAATCATGCATGTTTCTGAGTAATGTGTCTTGTTGCTTTAGTGCTTTGTTTTCAAAATAACAATCCTCTCGCTCTGCCCAAAGCGAGAGTGATATTTTCTGTAAGGGCATGTTTGTTTCGGCATTGCCGTTGGTTAATAAAATTTTGTCGTTTCTTCCACGACTACTTTTCTTTTAGTGCTTTTTCCCTTGGAAACAATGGTAATGCCAGAAAAAACCAAAACGTCTGTATTTTCTTATTAGTTTCAAAAATCTGCATGAAAAAAAAAAGCTCTTTCTAAAATCATCCAATCATTATATGCAGGTTGAACCATAATAAACCCGTTGAACACAGTAATCCTACGGTTCCTCCAAGTTTTGATTTCCCTGTATATGAAGCCGAAGATGAGGAAGGTGATGACATACCGTATGAGATCACTCGGTTACTTGAGCAAGAAAAGAAAGCCATTCAGCCTCACCAAGAAGAGATTGAGCTTATCAACATAGGTACCGAGGAAAACAAGCGAGAAATCAAGATTGGTGCTACTCTAGAGGAAGGGGTTAAACAGAAGATCATCCAACTCCTCCGGGAATATCCGGATATTTTTGCATGGTCCTATGAAGATATGCCAGGTCTAGACCCTATGATCGTGGAGCATCGGATCCCTACCAAGCCTGAATGTCCTCCCGTCAGGCAGAAATTGAGGAGGACTCATCCTGACATGGCCCTCAAGATCAAGAATGAAGTTCAAAAGCAGATCGATGCGGGTTTCCTCATGACAGTTGAGTATCCCGAATGGGTTGCCAATATTGTGCCTGTGCCAAAGAAGGATGGTAAAGTCCGGATGTGTGTTGACTTCAGGGACTTGAACAAAGCCAGTCCAAAAGACAACTTTCCATTACCTCATATTGATGTGATTGTTGATAATACTGCTCAATCTAAGGTGTTCTCCTTCATGGACGGTTTCTCCGGTTACAATCAGATCAAAATGTCCCCTGAAGATAGAGAAAAGACATCTTTTATCACTCCATGGGGTACTTTCTGTTACAAAGTGATGCCGTTCGGCCTAATCAATGCCGGTGCTACCTACCAAAGGGGAATGACCACTCTGTTTCATGACATGATTCACAAAGAAGTTGAGGTATATGTGGATGACATGATTGTGAAGTCAGCAGATGAGGAGCAGCATGTTGAATATTTAACAAAGATGTTTGAAAGGTTGAGAAAATACAAGCTGCGATTGAATCCCAACAAATGTACATTCAGTGTCAGGTCCGGAAAGTTATTAGGCTTCATTGTCAGCCAAAAGGGCATTGAAGTCGATCCTGATAAAGTCCGGGCCATCCGAGAAATGCCAGCTCCACAGACAGAGAAGCAAGTCAGAGGTTTCTTGGGACGTTTGAATTACATCTCCCGATTCATATCTCACATGACTGCAACCTGCGGGCCGATTTTCAAGCTACTTAGAAAGAACCAGCCTGTTGTATGGAATGATGAATGCCAAGAAGCTTTTGATAGCATCAAGAATTACCTGCTGGAACCACCTATCCTTGTCCCACCCGTGGAAGGAAGGCCTTTGATTATGTATTTGGCAGTATTTGATGAATCCATGGGATGTGTACTTGGTCAACAAGATGAAACCGGAAAGAAAGAGCATGCTATCTACTATCTAAGTAAGAAGTTCACCGATTGTGAAACTCGATATACAATGCTTGAAAAGACTTGTTGTGCTTTAGCTTGGGCTGCCAAACGCCTGCGCCATTATTTGGTGAATCATACAACTTGGTTGATATCCAGAATGGATCCGATAAAGTATATCTTTGAGAAAGCGGCCGTTACTGGGAAGATCGCACGCTGGCAGATGCTTTTGTCTGAATATGATATTGTGTTCAAAACTCAAAAGGCAATCAAAGGCAGCATTCTTGCCAATCACCTTGCTTATCAACCTCTTGATGATTACCAACCAATTGAATTCGATTTCCCTGATGAAGAGATCATGTATTTGAAATCCAAAGACTGCGACGAACCGTTGATTAATGAAGGTCCAGATCCCAATAGCAAGTGGGGTTTAGTCTTTGATGGTGCTGTCAATGCTTATGGCAAAGGAATTGGGGCAGTCATTGTATCCCCGCAAGGGCATCACATTCCCTTTACCGCCCGAATTCTGTTCGAATGTACCAACAACATGGCTGAGTATGAAGCATGTATCTTCGGGATCGAGGAAGCAATTGACATGAGAATCAAACACCTCGACATCTATGGAGATTCTGCGCTCGTCATCAATCAGATAAAGGGTGAATGGGAGACCCACCATGCTAAGTTGATTCCTTATCGTGATTATGCGAGACGTCTTCTGACATATTTTACAAAGGTTGAGCTGCATCATATTCCTCGTGATGAGAACCAAATGGCGGATGCTCTTGCTACTCTATCTTCCATGTTCCGAGTAAACCATTGGAATGATGTGCCAGTAATCAAAGTGCAACGCCTTGAAAGACCTTCCCATGTGTTTGCTATTGGGGATGTGATCGATCAGGCTGGCGAAAATGTGGTTGACTATAAACCCTGGTACTACGACATCAAACGGTTCTTGCTGAGCCGTGAGTATCCGCCGGGTGCTTCCAAACAAGACAAGAAGACCTTGAGAAGATTGGCCAGTAGATTCCTGTTAGATGGAGATATTCTGTACAAGAGAAACTATGACATGGTATTGTTAAGATGTGTTGATGAACATGAGGCAGAGCAGTTAATGCATGATGTACATGACGGTACCTTCGGGACCCATGCTACAGGGCATACTATGTCAAGAAAGTTGCTACGGGCAGGTTACTACTGGATGACTATGGAGCATGATTGCTACCAGTACGCCAGAAAATGCCACAAATGTCAAATCTATGCTGATAAGATTCATGTGCCTCCGCACGCTCTCAATGTTATGTCATCCCCATGGCCGTTCTCGATGTGGGGCATCGACATGATTGGAAGAATTGAACCGAAGGCTTCAAATGGTCATCGTTTCATCTTAGTGGCAATTGACTACTTTACCAAATGGGTTGAAGCAGCATCTTATACCAATGTGACCAAGCAAGTGGTAGCTAAGTTCATCAAGAACAACATCATCTGTCGATATGGTGTTCCCAGCAAGATTATTACCGACAATGGTACCAACCTGAACAATAATGTGGTGCAAGTTCTTTGTGAAGAATTCAAAATTGAGCATCATAACTCTTCTCCCTATAGACCTCAGATGAATGGTGCAGTTGAGGCCGCCAACAAGAATATCAAGAGAATTGTCCAGAAGATGGTAACCACTTACAAGGACTGGCATGAGATGTTACCCTATGCTCTGCATGGCTACCGCACTACCGTGCGCAGTTCAACCGGGGCAACCCCTTTCTCTCTTGTATATGGTATGGAAGCAGTTCTTCCTTTGGAAGTGGAGATCCCATCTCTCCGTGTGATAATGGAAGCAAAGTTATCTGAGGCTGAATGGTGCCAAAGCCGGTATGATCAGTTGAATTTGATTGAGGGAAAACGTATGGATGCCATGGCTCGTGGACAGTCATATCAAGCAAGAATGAAGACTGCTTTTGACAAGAAAGTCCATCCTCGAGAATTCAAGGTAGGGGAACTTGTATTGAAAAGGAGGATAAGCCAGCAACCCGACCCAAGGGGCAAGTGGACGCCTAACTATGAAGGTCCTTATGTTGTCAAGAAGGCCTTCTCCGGTGGTGCTTTAATCCTTACACACATGGATGGTGTAGAGCTTCCAAATCCAGTGAATGCCGATATAGTCAAGAAATACTTTGCCTAGAAATGTGAAAAGAACAGCGTGGTAGGTCGAAAACCCGAAAGGGCGGCCTAGGCAAAAATGCGCTTCCCGGTGGATCGAAAACCCGAAAGGGCGGTCCAGGCAAAAATAAGGGACAAAAAAAAAAAAAAAAAAAAACAAATATGAAAAGCTCGCTGAGATTGTACGCAACTCAGGCAAGAATGAGCGTCTCGATGAGCCGAAAACCCGGAAGGGCGGTTCATGCAAAAATGAGATTGAAACAAAAGGCAAGTAACTATATCTGGCCAACCACCGTCCCCCTTGGGGCATCTGCAGCTGTTAATGCCTATCTTCATCAAAAGCTTCTGTACTTGTGAATTCAAAGTTTCTAAGAACTGTAGTGGTTACCGTGTTCAATGTACCACCAACCAATAAAAATTACCATTTTCCAAGCTTTGTGAATCCGTGGAGTCATGCCTTCGGCTGACCACCACTCTTATACATCAAATTGAGCTTGTGCTGTTGTTTGAAACTCTATTTTTCTTTTTACTTTCAAAGCTATATACAAAACATTTTCTTTCTATTTTGATAATGACAATGCTTGAAACAAACATTTTGAAAATTGAAAACTTTTTGTCTGTTTTGAAAAGCAAACCTGAGCAACAGGGTACGTTCAAATGAAACATGCATGAGCGAGAGTATGTTAATGTCTATTTCAATATATGTTACAAGCAGGTTCTCCTCCAAGATAATCTGTGGTCAATGGCAAGAATGAAAAAACAGAATGAAAATGCATGAAAATGAAAAGGCTCGCTAAGTTGAAAACCCGGAAGGGCGGCTTAGGCAAAAATGAGCACCCCGCTGGATTGACAACCCGAAAGGGCAGTTCAGGCAAAAATGGGGCATTGAAAAGAATCTATTTCCCCGGTGGATCGAAAACCCGAAAGGGCGATCCAGGCAAAAATGGGATGCGAAAAATGAGAATGAGAAAATAGCATGCAAAAAGCATTGACCACAGATGCGATGTCCACAACATGCCCAGCACAACGGCATTATCCCCAGTAAAGTCTCTCGAGATTCTATCCCCAGCAAGTTGCATAGCTACCTGCCCTCAGCCATGGTTCCGATACGTCTCCCAACGACGTCATCTCCAAAGAGGATTTCCAAGAATGTGTAATATAGCACGAGCCACTACGTGCCCAATACTCTGATGTCTTGTCTTCCCCGTGAAGTCGTGCCTACAAAATGCCAACAGTCATGCATTACAAGCATTCATACATGCATAATCATGCATATTACGTGCCCATGCATTTAATGGAACTGTTATATCATCCATGCATATTGCATTTCCAATGTCAACATCAGTCTCAATTCAATACTCATGTCAGGTTCTCTGTCAAAGCCTTGTGATCCAATAATATCAATCAATTTCTACCTTTCAAACCAAATCGACGCCAAGTCAATCTCAATCTATATTTCGTCAAACAAAACTCAATCCCCAGTGAATATGTTTCTGTTTGGTCAAGTGGCTAGTTCAAGTCCAAGAACAGCTTGTACCTATCAATTTGCTTATGTTATCGGTCGAGTGTCCAGCTCAATCCAAGAGCAGCTCGTACCTGTCAATATGTTTCCGTTTGGTCAAGTGGCTAGCTCAATCCAAGAGCAGCTTGTACCTGTCTATCTATTTCTGTCCGGTGGAGTAACCAGTTCGCATCCAAGAACAAGCTCACACCTGTTTATTTGCCTTTGCTTTCGGTCGAGTGACCAGTTCGAATCCATAAGAACAACTCGTACTTGTCAATTTCCCCAGTCGGGTCACCAGTTCGAATCCATAAGAACAACTCGCACTTTCCAACATCCCCAAGTGAGTTATCAGTTCGAATTCATAAGAACAACTCATGTTTGTCCAGTAACCTCTATCCCCTGTGAAGTGACCAGTTCGAATCCATAAGAACAACTCGCAGTTGTCTGTTTGTTTCATCCCCGGTCAAGTGGCTAGTTTGAATCCAAGAACAGCTTGTACCTGTCCAACTTGTTTCTAGTTTCCCGTTACTCTGCTATTCACTATCTTTGTCAATGTCTACCAATCCCGCAATGGATACGACATATTTTGTTAATTCCAATCCCCCTGAGGTCTTGCATTCATAGTCCAAATGACGCATGGCATGCATATTATTTGAAAATAGGTAGGCGTATTTTTACGTCCAAACACAGTGCAAATGCTAATATTTAAGTATCTTCGTCCTGTCAAGCCAAAGACTCCGTCTCTTGACTCTCCAGACAAAGAAACTTAAATAGGGGCAGCTGTTATACCCTGTTTTTGGACCTAAAAATACTGGGCCCAATTTCATTTCAAACTTTGTCAATTATCAAATTTCAACTGCACAGTTCAAATTGTCTCTGCTTCGCAGTATTTTCAATCACAATTTTACCTATGTTTTTCTTGCATAAAACCTTTCAAAATGTCTTTACTTGTCTTGTAAGTCATTCAAAAGTGCCTCTGAATCATTACATTGCTTTTTCTACAGTTTATTTCAAAATTTGCAAAAGGTCATACAGAAGGGTATTTTGGTCATTTCCTGCAGTGGGACCCATCTTCATCCTTGTGACTATCTCCGAGTCTTTTCAAATTCATTTTTTGACATTTCGTCAGTAAACCCTGTTTAAATTCATTTCAAACTTGCATCTGAGTCAGTGTCAAGTCTGTTTGAGTCAGTTTAGGTCATTTTTAGCCCTAGGGGCATTTTGGTCATTTCACATGAAATTTTGGCATGGGGAGGTTACTTTGAAGTACCTCATTTAGGCCATTGGTTCGTTTTAGTCCGTTTTGTCAATTTTATTTTTGTTTCACTTTACGTTTGGTCAAATTACGTTTTTTATTCAAATTTTATTTTGTATTGCATTTTGGTCCCTCAATTGAGGTCCCAAAATTGCATTTTTGTCCAAACTGTTTTTTTATTATTTATTTCATTTCAAGTTTTTTTAATTTTGCAGTCCAGTCCTTGTCATTTTCACAATTTGCAGATTGGTCCTTAAAATAGCAAGCAGCGCCCAAGTGAGCAAGTCCAGGGTACGTGTCACAATTTCATTGGCTCAAGTGTACACATGTCAACTATATAAACAGTGAGTCAGATTCAAAGCCATTAATCACACGCCAACTCAACAAACACAATGAGACTTTCTCTCTCCATTCAGTTAGATCAGAAACAGAAAAATCATCAAGTTCATCAAGAACACAAGAACCCTAGAAATTTCCAGAACCAAAATTCATACACAAATTCATTGATTTTTGCATCAAACTCTCAGAGATTCAATGGCGAATCTTCATCACTGAGTTGATCCCTCTGCAATTCAAGGTGAGAATTCTTCCCCAGTGGCGAAGAACTCCAACACCGATCACAGAGGCGTTGAAAAAGGAGAAGAAAAGGGAAAGAAGCAAGGTTTTAAGCCGGCGAAGAAGATGAAGAAACGGAATCAGTGAGAAAAGAAGAATCACCGATTTATTTTCGGTTCAAAGCCAGAAATCAACAAGCAAAAGCCAAATCCAAGTGTTTCCGAAGAAACCTAACAGAATCTCCATAAAAACTCAGCATTCCCTCCACTTTTTAGCCTAGCATTTGTTTTTTTTGCAAGTTTTAATTCATTTGGTAATGTAATTTGTTATCATTGGTTTGTAGCTTGGCAAAGGGCCATAGAATGTATTTAGGCAATTTTTGTAATATGGACTATGGACACTATGACGCACCGACACGCACACACTCACCTTAGATGTATGCATAGGATTGTATGGTTAGATAAGCGCTTAGGTTTGAACACTTAGGGAAAATCCATCTTTTTTTCAAAAAAAGCAATTGAACTTCACTTCAAAAATTTTCATAATAAGTATGAAGTCAACACTTCATTTTTTTTTTCCTTTCTCTTTTTTCTTAAGAAAAATTCAATTCATCTTAATCATTTAGACTTTCTTTCTAAATCACTAATCAAACCTCACCTTTTTTGCTAAATCTAATGCTCATGAAGCCTCCCAATCTCCTTCTTCAAAACCTTTTTTTAAAACTTAAAATCAAACAATTAAAACAAAAGAAAAACAAGTCTTTTTTTTAGCAAGAACTACGCCGGTTTTGATCCCGTAAAACGGTACGTAGGCAATGAGTCAAAACTCATCCAAGCCGAAATAAAATTAAAAAGTCTTACAACTTCTCTCCCCTCATTCTTAACTAAATAAACCTCCCATCTTCAAAAGTAAGTAAAAATAAGCGTGAATATAGACTTAGGAAAACGGCTCCTATAGAGGACTATAGTTACTCCGGGTGCCTAACACCTTCCCGTAGTAAAACCGACCCCCGAACTTAGAATCTAAGGGTTTTTTCTCAATTTTGCCCTTCCCAAGAAAAAATAGAGATATCAACGGTCGAAAGGTACAAGTCCAATTAATGGCTTGGCACCCAAAAACCATGATAACAGGATGCATGAAACATGGAAATAAACTTGTTAGTGAAAAGAAAAAACATAACAAGTACTAAGAAATAAAAGCATGCAAGATGGCACAAAAAGTTAACAAAATGACATTAAACCCTAAAAACTTAGGTATGAAACCTAAAGCATTCTTGGCCTCTAATTCTCATGCTTTAACAAATTTTGAAAGAGTTTTCTTTATCTCAAGTTATAGCATGGAATTATTGGAAACATGCAAGCATGATTTCATGCCATATTTTCTAGAGTAAACTTGGCATTTTATATCTTTCAAAATATGGATATATTGTTCATAAAAACAAGAACTCATAAACCAAATCAAAACAGCAAATCAACATGAAATTATAGGCACAAATCTCTCATATTAACACATCAAGTAGCTTTTATTACATATTCTCACATCAAGGACAAATGTGTGAAGAAGAATCCATAACAAATAATTCAAAGAGAATTAAAATGCTATGAATTGATTATACAAAATTTTCATAGATCCTTAATGTGCAAAAATGTCATAAAAACACTAAGAAAATATCAAGAAACATGTATGAATTTTTCTAGGAATTTTATCACAATTTTAATCAAGACATAGGTGCAGGCAGCAAAAAATAGGGGTGTGAATAGCACAGAAATAGCAAAACGTAAAGATCCAAAGAAACCAAAGGCCCAACCCAAAACCCTAAAGAACCGGATTCACAGGAGCCACAGGATTGATCCAGGATCCTGAAACCCTAGATCAAACGGCCTGGAATCAACAGGATTGGACCGGTCTTGAACCGGTCTGGTTCACTAGCTTATATAAGGGAAGAGGTTCCGGTTTTCTTCACTTTTCACTCCCCTTTCTCTCTCTAAGTTCCTCTCTCTTCTCTCACCTCTCACTAACCTCGCCGCCGGCGAGGATGAAGCTACGGCGGAGACCTTGAAGGTCCGCCGGAAACTTCATCTTCTCCGGCGAGTTCAAGAACTCCGGTGACCTAAAATTTCCAGAATTTCAAAATTTCTTCATCAATCAATTCGTCCTTTAACCCTAAACACGAATCCAGCAATTGTTTTTTCAAATTCAATTCGAAACGATGTAGATCTGGAAATTTGTCGTACGGCTTTGAATTTGATTTTGATTTTTTGAAAGAAAACGTTTAGATCCTTGAAGATCTACATCATTTCGTTGTTTAACACCTCTTTGATGTTTGTTTTTGCTTTCAAAACTTAGATCCTTATGGATCTAGGTTTTGTGTTCACGGTTACGGTTTTGGCTTTGAATTCTGGAAATTTTGGATCTGTTTTGCTTGCGTGATTTTTAGGTTTAACAGTGATATTATTTTCTGAGAAAAGATTATGAGTTTTACCTAAGGTTTTGGTTGAAACCTTTAATGGAGGAAATCTTTGGAAATCTTGATTCTGTTCTTGATGATTTTTGATTCTGTTTGCTTCACCGGTCCAGATTCTTCATCTTCTCTGACTCTTTCTCTGCTTCTCTGTGATTACGTGCTTGAGCTTGCTTCAATGTTTCTTAGATCCACGCGAGGAGATCCTGTGATCAGTGCTTGAGCTTGCTTCAATGCGAGCTCGCACTTGGAATTGCAGGAAAATCTTCAGTCCGGTGATGAAGATTCACACGAATCTCTGAGGATTGATGCAAAAAATGTTGATTCTGATGAAAATTAGGGTTTCTGGAAAACGGTTAGGGTTTTTGTTCCTGGTGTTCTTGAGAAATTCTGAGAGATTTTCTGTTTTTGATCTAATTGCTGAGAAAGAGAAAATTGATTTTGTGTTTATGAGTTGGCGTGTGATTAATGGGTCTGTGTGGCACTGTACACCTTTTATAGCTGACATGTGTGATCTTGGACCAATAGAATTGTGACATCTGGACTTTAACTGAAAAAAAACGTGAGCTTGACACTTTGAGCCCTTTTCTGCAAAATTGAAAAATTAAAGGACTAAAATGGAAATAACAAAAAGGACTAAAAATGCAAATAGAAAGAATTCTGGACTGAAATGCAATTTTGGACCTCTTTGAGGACCAAAATGCAAAATAAAATAAAATTGAAATAAAATTGGTAACCTGACAAAACGTAAAGCGAAACAAAAAAATAAAATTGACAAAACGGACTAAAACGAACCAATGGCCTAAATGAGGTACTTCAAAGTAACCTCCCCATGCCAAAATTTTATGTGAAATGACCAAAATGCCCCTAGGGCTAAAAATGACCTAAACAGAATCAAATTAACTCGACACTGACTCAGATGCAAGTTTGAAACGAAATTAGCAAGGTTTACTGATGGAAAGTTAAAAATGAATTTGAAAAGACTCAGAGACAGTCACAAGGATGAAAATGGGTCCCACTGCAGGAAATGACCAAAATACCCTTCTGTATGACTTCTTTGCAAATTTTGAAATAAACTGTGGAAAAAGCAATGTAATGATTCAGAGACACTTTTGAATGACTTACAAGACAAGTAAAGACATTTCGAAAGGTTTTATGCAAGAAAAACATAGGTAAAATTGTGATTGAAAAATACTGCGAGGCAGAGACAATTTGAACTGTGCAGTTGAAATTTGATAATTGACAAAGTTTGAAATGAAATTGGGCCCAGTATTTTTAGGTCCAAAAACAGGGTATAACAGCTGCCCCTATTTAAGTTTCTTTGTCTGGAGAGTCAAGAGACGGAGTCTTTGGCTTGACAGGACGAAGATACTTAAATATTAGCATTTGCACTGTGTTTGGACGTAAAAATACGCCTACCCATTTTCAAATAATATGCATGCCATGCATCGTTTGGATTATGAATGCAAGACCTCATGGGGATTGGAATTAACAAAATATGTCGTATCCATTGCGGGATTGGTAGACATTGACAAAGATAGTGAATAGCAGAGTAACGGGAAACTAGAAACAAGTTGGACAGGTACAAGCTGCTCTTGGATCGAGCTGGGCACCTGACCGGGAATGAAACAAACAGACAACTGCGAGTTGTTCTTATGGATTCGAACTGGTCACTCCACAGGGGATAGAGGTTACTGGACAAATATGAGTTGTTCTTATGGATTCGAACTGATAACTCACTTGGGGATACTGGAAAGTGCGAGTTGTTCTTATGGATTCGAACTGGTGACCCGACTGGGAAAAAGAGAAAATTGGCAAGTACGAGTTGTTCTTACGGATTCGAACTGGTGACTCGACTGAAAACATGTAAAATTGGCAGGTACGAGTTGTTCTTAAGGATTCGAACTGGTTACTCGACCGAAAGCAAGGCAAATAAACAGGTGTGAGCTTGTTCTTGGATGCGAACTGGTTACTCCACCGGACAGAAACAAATAGACAGGTACAAGCTGCTCTTGGATTGAGCTGGGCACTCGACCGATAACATTGAAAAGTAAACGGGTGCAAGTCGTTCTTGGATGCGAACTAGTAACTTGACCGAACAAAAACATATTCACTGGGGATTGGTTTGTTGACAAAATATAGATTGAGATTGACTTGACGTCGATTTGAATTGAAAGGTAGAAATTGACCGATATTATTGGCTCACAAGGTTTTGACAGAGAACCTGACATGAGTGTTGAATTGAGACTGATGTTGACATTGGAAATGCAATATGCATGGATGATATAACAATTTCATTAAATGCATGGGTACGTAATATGCATGATTATGCATGTATGAATGCTTGTAATGCATGACTGTTGGCATTTTGTAGGCACGACTTCACGGGGAAGACAAGACATCAGAGTATTGGGCACGTAGTGGCTCGAGCTATATTACACATTCTTGGAAATCCTCTTTGGAGATGACGTCGTTGGGAGACGTTTCGGGACCTAGGCTGAGGGCTGGTAGCTATGCAACTTGCTGGGGATAGAATCTTGAGAGACTTTACTGGGGATAATGCCGTTGTGCTGGGCATGTTGTGGACATCGCATCTGTGGTCAATGCTTTTTGCATGTTATATTCTCAATCTTCATCATTCATTTTTTGCATCCCATTTTTGCCTGGATCGCCCTTTCGGGTTTTCGACCCACCGGGGAAATAAATTCTTTTCAATGCCCCATTTTTGCCTGAACTGCCCTTTCGGGTTGTCAATCCAGCGGGGTGCTCATTTTTGCCTAAGTCGCCCTTTCGGGTTTTCAACTTAGCGAGCTCATTCATTTTCATGCATTTTCATTCTGTTTTTTCATTCTTGCCATTGACCACAGATTATCTTGGAGGAGAACCTGCTTGTAACATATATTGAAGATAGACACCCACACACACTCGCTCATGCATGTTCATTTGAATGTACCCTGTTGCTCGGGTTTGCTTTTCAAAATAGACAAAAAGTTTTCAATTTTCAAAAATGTTTGTTTCAAGCATTGTCATTATCAAAATGGAAAGAGAATGTTTTGTATACAGCTTTGAAAGTAGAAGAAAAATAGAGTTTCAAACAAAAGCACAAGCTCAAATTGATGTATAAGAGTGGTGATCAGCCGAAGGCACGACTCCACGGATTCACAAAGCTTGGAAAATGGTAATTTTATTGGTTGGTGGTACATTGAACACAGTAATCATGACATTTCCCAGAAACTTCGAATTCACAAGTACAGAAGCTTTTGATGAAGATAGGCATTAACAGCTGCAGATGCCCCAAGGGGGACGGTGGTTGGCCAGATATAGTTACTTGCCTTTTGTTTCAATCTCATTTTTGCATGAACCGACCTTCCGGGTTTTCGGCTCATCGAGACGCTCATTCTTGCCTGAGTTGTGTACAATCTCAGCGAGCTTTTCATATTTGTTGTTTTTTTTGTCCCTTATTTTTGCCTGGACCGCCCTTTCGGGTTTTCGATCCACCGGGAAGCGCATTTTTGCCTAGGCCGCCCTTTCGGGTTTTCGACCTACCACGCTGTTCTTTTCATATTTTTAGGCAAAGTATTTCTTGACTATATCGGCATTCACTGGATTTGGAAGCTCTACACCATCCATGTGTGTAAGGATTAAAGCACCACCGGAGAAGGCCTTCTTGACGACATAAGGACCTTCATAGTTAGGCGTCCACTTGCCCCTCGGGTCGGGTTGCTGGCTTATCCTCCTTTTCAATACAAGTTCCCCTACCTTGAATTCTCGAGGATGGACTTTCTTGTCAAAGGCAGTCTTCATTCTTGCTTGATATGACTGTCCACGAGCCATGGCATCCATACGTTTTTCCTCAATCAAATTCAACTGATCATACCGGCTTTGGCACCATTCAGCTTCGGATAACTTTGCTTCCATGATCACACGGAGAGATGGGATCTCCACTTCCAAAGGAAGAACTGCTTCCATACCATATACAAGAGAGAAAGGGGTTGCCCCGGTTGAACTGCGCATGGTAGTACGGTAGCCATGCAGAGCATAGGGTAACATCTCATGCCAGTCCTTGTAAGTGGTTACCATCTTCTGGACAATTCTCTTGATATTCTTGTTGGCGGCCTCAACTGCACCATTCATCTGAGGTCTATAAGGAGAAGAGTTATGATGCTCAATTTTGAATTCTTCACAAAGAGCTTGCACCACATTGTTGTTCAGGTTGGTACCATTGTCGGTAATAATCTTGCTGGGAACACCATATCGACAGATGATGTTGTTCTTGATGAACTTAGCTACCACTTGCTTGGTCACATTGGTATAAGATGCTGCTTCAACCCATTTGGTAAAGTAGTCAATTGCCACTAAGATGAAACGATGACCATTTGAAGCTTTCGGTTCAATTCTTCCAATCATATCGATGCCCCACATTGAGAACGGCCATGGGGATGACATAACATTGAGAGCGTGCGGAGGCACATGAATCTTATCAGCATAGATTTGACATTTGTGGCATTTTCTGGCGTATTGGTAGCAATCATGCTCCATGGCCATCCAGTAGTAACCTGCCCGTAGCAACTTTCTTGACATAGTATGCCCTGTAGCATGGGTCCCGAAGGTACCGTCATGTACATCATGCATTAACTGCTCTGCTTCATGTTCATCAACACATCTTAACAATACCATGTCATAGTTCCTCTTGTACAGAATATCTCCATCTAACAAGAATCTACCGGCCAATCTTCTCAAGGTCTTCTTGTCTTGTTTGGAAGCACCCGGCGGATACTCACGGCTCAGCAAGAACTGTTTGATGTCGTAGTACCAGGGTCTATAGTCAACCATATTTTCACCAGCCTGATCGATCACATCCCCAATAGCAAACACATGCGAAGGTCTTTCAAGGCGTTGCACTTTAATTAATGGCACATCATTCCAATGGTTTACTCGAAACATGGAAGATAGAGTAGCAAGAGCATCAGCCATTTGGTTCTCATCACGAGGAATATGATGCAGCTCAACCTTTGTAAAATATGTCAGAAGACGTCTCGCATAATCACGATAAGGAATCAACTTAGCATGGTGGGTCTCCCATTCACCCTTTATCTGATTGATGACGAGCGCAGAATCTCCATAGATGTCGAGGTGTTTGATTCTCATGTCAATTGCTCCCTCGATCCCGAAGATACATGCTTCATACTCAGCCATATTGTTTGTACATTCGAACAGAATACGGGCGGTAAAAGGAATGTGATGCCCTTGCGGGGATACAATGACTGCCCCAATTCCTTTGCCATAAGCATTGACAGCACCATCAAAGACTAAACCCCACTTGCTATTGGGATCTGGACCTTCATTAATCAACGGTTCGTCGCAGTCTTTGGATTTCAAATACATGATCTCTTCATCAGGGAAATCGAATTCAATTGGTTGGTAATCATCAAGAGGTTGATAAGCAAGGTGATCGGCAAGAATGCTGCCTTTGATTGCCTTTTGAGTTTTGAACACAATATCATATTCAGACAAAAGCATCTGCCAGCGTGCGATCTTCCCAGTAACGGCCGCTTTCTCAAAGATATACTTTATCGGATCCATTCTGGATATCAACCAAGTTGTATGATTCACCAAATAATGGCGCAGGCGTTTGGCAGCCCAAGCTAGAGCACAACAAGTCTTTTCAAGCATTGTATACCGAGTTTCACAATCGGTGAACTTCTTGCTTAGATAGTAGATAGCATGCTCTTTCTTTCCGGTTTCATCTTGTTGACCAAGTACACATCCCATGGATTCATCAAATACTGCCAAATACATAATCAAAGGCCTTCCTTCCACGGGTGGGACAAGGATAGGTGGTTCCAGCAGGTAATTCTTGATGCTATCAAAAGCTTCTTGGCATTCATCATCCCATACAACAGGCTGGTTCTTTCTAAGTAGTTTGAAGATCGGCCCGCAGGTTGCAGTCATATGAGATATGAATCGGGAGATGTAATTCAAACGTCCCAAGAAACCTCTGACTTGCTTCTCTGTCTGTGGAGCTGGCATTTCTCGGATGGCCCGGACTTTATCAGGATCGACTTCAATGCCCTTTTGGCTGACAATGAAGCCTAATAACTTTCCAGACCTGACACCGAATGTACATTTGTTGGGATTCAGTCGCAGCTTGTATTTTCTCAACCTTTCAAACATCTTTGTTAAATATTCAACATGCTGCTCCTCATCTGCTGACTTCACAATCATGTCATCCACATATACCTCAACTTCTTTGTGAATCATGTCATGAAACAGAGTGGTCATTCCCCTTTGGTAGGTAGCACCAGCATTGATTAGGCCGAACGGCATCACTTTGTAGCAGAAAGTACCCCATGGCGTGATAAAAGATGTCTTTTCTCTATCTTCAGGAGACATTTTGATCTGATTATAACCGGAAAAACCGTCCATGAAGGAGAACACCTTAGATTGAGCAGTATTATCAACAAGCACATCAATATGAGGTAACGGAAAGTTGTCTTTTGGACTGGCTTTGTTCAAGTCCCTAAAGTCAACACACATCCGGACTTTACCATCCTTCTTTGGCACAGGCACAATATTGGCAACCCATTCGGGATACTCCACTGTCATGAGGAAACCCGCATCAATCTGCTTTTGAACTTCACTCTTAATCTTGAGGGCCATGTCAGGATGAGTCCTTCTCAATTTCTGCCTGACGGGAGGACATTCAGGCTTGGTAGGGATCCGATGCTCCACGATCATAGGGTCTAGACCTGGCATATCTTCATAGGACCATGCAAAAATATCCGGATATTCCCGGAGGAGTTGGATGATCTTCTGTTTAACCCCTTCCTCTAGGGTAGCACCAATCTTGATTTCTCGCTTGTTTTCCTCGGTACCTATGTTGATAAGCTCAATCTCTTCTTGGTGAGACTGAATGGCTTTCTTTTCTTGCTCAAGTAACCGAGTGATCTCATACGGTATGTCATCACCTTCCTCATCTTCGGCTTCATATACAGGGAAATCAAAACTTGGAGGAACCGTAGGATTACTGTGTTCAACGGATTTATTATGGTTCAACCTGCATATAATGATTGGATGATTTTTAGAAAGAGTTTTTTTTCATGCAGATTTTTGAAATTAATAAGAAAATACAGACGTTTTGGTTTTTTCTGGCATTACCATTGCTTCCAAGGGAAAAAGCACTTAAAAAAAGTAGTCGTGGAAGAAACGACAAAATTTTATTAATCAACGGCAATGCCGAAACAAACATGCCCTTACAGAAAATATCACTCTCGCTTTGGGCAGAGCGAGAGGATTGTTATTTTGAAAACAAAGTACTAAAGCAACAAGACACATTACTCAGAAACATGCATGATTGAAGGAATGTCAACGGCATCCCAATTTGTCGCAATGCCTCCTGGTGTAACAAATACAGGCCTGAGACCAGATCCAGTGGCTTCTTCAGAGATAGCATTAACAAACCCTGCACTGTGGAAGACTCCCGAGGAAACCCTTGATGACGGGGAGAACCCGAGACCTTCTTTACGCTTGTTCTCACAGAGCTGTATCACCTTGCCCCAGCCGGCAGTCTGACCTTCTTGGATGGCTCTCTGAGCATCTTTCAATGAAGCCATAGCAGCCCCAGCTTCCTTAGGCTCTGCGCCTTCAATGGTCAAACCTTGGAAAGCAGTCCCTTCAGCAGACCCTGCTTCAACACAAGAAAAAGAAGACAACTGGCTGACTAAGTATGCTTCTTCACCATGGATTGTAACGAGTTTTCCATTCTTCACAAATTTCAACTTCTGATGTAAAGTGGAAGTAACCGCACCTGCATCGTGTATCCACGGTCTTCCCAGCAGGCAACTGTAGGATGCATTAATGTCCATCACTTGGAAGGTAACCAAGAAATTCTCAGGGCCAATAGTTATCGGCAAGTCTATCTCTCCCAGCACATTCTTTCGAGATCCGTCAAAAGCTTTGACCAAGAAAGTACTTCTCCTCAACGGGGTCCCGCGGTAGCTCAACTGATCTAGAGTTGTCTTGGGCATTACATTGAGAGAGGAACCGGTATCCACCAACACATTTGATATCATGTCTGATTTACAGTTCACCGAGATGTGCAAAGCCAGATTGTGACCCTTTCCCACTTCTGGCCACTCTTCTTCACTGAACCAGAGGTTGTTACAAGCAGTGATATTTCCCACTATGCCACCGAAACGATCTACCGAGACTTCGTGGTCAACATAAGCCTGCTCCAGCACTTTCAACAAGGTATTCCTATGAGCCTCAGAGCTCAAGAGTAGTGACAAGACGGATATCTTCGAAGGAGTTTGCAGCAATTGATCAACGATCTTGTAGTCGCTCCTCTTTATTATTCTCAGAATCTCATCTAAATTCGAATCCTCTATAGACTTGCCTGGCTGATTCACATCTGTAGCAATGGGTGAAACAACGGTTGGAGTTGCTTCTTCAACTGGTGGAGTGATTGGCGTAGCTACCTTCTTCTGAAATAATGGCGGACGAACCTTCCCGCTTCTTAGCGCTGCAGAAGTCCCTTCGGCAATATTGCTTACTGTGGCAAAGGAGGCTAGAGGCACCTCTACTCCATTTTCTATCATAGTAGCATTGTACTTGTATGGCACTGCCTTGTCCGAAACATAAGGAATTGGTCCTGGCAACCTTATCACCAAAGGCTCAGCATTCTTCTTCAAAGGTACACTCTTGACAGGCGGATCGTGAAAAACTGGCACGACCACGCAAACATCACTGACAGTCAGAAGATTATCATCCATCAGGCTTTGGATGTCGTCTTGAACAGTATGGCAACCCAAAGGATCACGGAGGCATCCTAGACACTTGGCATGATCATGGCTGAACAGAGAAGCTTTGCATAGCTTGATATGCAGAGGCACCAGGGGAGTGGCAACATTGCGGACATCAAGTCTAGGAGCTTCCTCACACACTTCGATCATATTCACAGCGGCATGATTTGGTAGTGGATTGTCAAGGACATGTGGAACATTGTTCTCAAAAGTCAGCTTTCCCTGATCAATGAGCTTCTTCACAATATACTTCAAAGCATAACACCCCTCGACATCATGACCTAAGGCACCTTGATGAAAGTCACATTTGGGATCAGACCTGAACCTTGGAGGCAACGGATCAGGTGGTGGCTTGCCCTGTCTAGTTGTGCAATGTCCTCTCTGGAGTAAAGTTGGAAGCAACTCAGCATACAACATTGGTATAGGAGGAAAAGTTGGTCTAGTATACTGCTGCTGCTGCTGTTGAACTGGCGGTTGATGTTGTACCTGTTGAGCGATGGCATTGACAGGAACCTGAGGTTGGCCTGGTGGCAAAGGATACTGATGATAAAACGGTGGGAAGAACGGATGCTGAGAATACGGCATATATGGGTATGACGGAGGCATTTGAGCTGCATTGATAGGTGCAACAGTAGCCATAGATTGACCGGCTCCAGCTGACACCATCCCCACTTCCGTTTCTTTCTTCTTGTGGTGTCCATTACCATACCTCTTCGATGCACTCGTAGAAGATTCAGCTTTCTCAAACACAATGATTCCATCCCTGACTGCTTCCTCAAGACGGGTTCCCATAGTGACCATCTCTGAAAAGTTGTTCGGGGCGGCGATGATCATCCTCTCAACATAATCCTTCTTCAAGGTCTTTAAGAATGTCTGGGTCATTTCTTCTTCATCTAAAGCAGGAGTGATACGGGCAGCTGCCCCTCTCCACCTTTGCGCATATTCACGGAAACTCTCCTCCTTTTTCTGAGATAGGGACCTGAGGAACTCCCTATTCGGCTTCAAACGAGTGTTAAACCCGTAGTGGCTCCTGAAAGCGGTGGCTAGCTCATCAAAGGTATGGACATCATCTTTGCTCAGACTAGTATACCACTCTGCAGCATCTTCCATCAGACTGTCTTGGAAGTAATGGATCATAAGGGAATCATTGTCCTTGTAGTTGCCCATCTTCCGGACGTATTTGACAATATGATTTTGAGGACAAGTCAGCCCGTTATATTTGTCGAACTCCGGGACTTTGAACTTTTTTGGAACATCTACCTTCGATACCAAGCAGAGATCCTGGGTTTTAATGGAGTCCCCGTTTCCCCTGTTGGCCTTAATTTCCCGTCGGAGCTCTTTGGCAAGTTCTTCCATTCTCTCTTCCATAGTTCCGGTTGTGGCAATACTCCCGTGGTGCGCATTAGCATGGACAAATAGAGGCACCGCATTCACAATGGGCTCGGTAACAGTCGTTGCAGCTTGAGTCAAGGCGGTACTAACAGGAGTTAAGTTTGCCCCTGGGATTGGGCCATTGTTGGTAGTACCAGAGGTCCCTGCCCCTGTATTAGTAGTATAGTACAGCGGAAGTCCGTAAGGGTACCCGGATGGCATGATAGAGCGGGGATCAGTTGTTACGGTAGGAGTCACATTTGCAGCTGTAGAAACTACAGGAACTGGTTGTTCCTGAGCAGCCAACAGAGCAGTCATAGCATCATGAGCTTTGGCCAATTCCTCCCTTAGAGATGCCAATTCGGTACGAAGCTGTGTGTTCTCTTCTTCCATAGCCCTTTTCTTTCTTCTGTATTCTCTGGTTCGATCAATTCTATCAGGTTCGTAAATTCTCTGAGCACGAGCCACTTTTCACACTGCGGCAGAGAAACCAGGAGGTGGTAAGCACTTGGAAGCCTTTGTGACCAATGCATGATGCATATGATGCATGATGTGCAAATGCAAATGCAAAAGACTTATTCTCTCATCGAAGGATTTTTAAACAAATTAGAAATCTTGCAAATAAACAAAACTACATAGTATTCTCAACAGAAAGACTTTGAAATAAACATATGAAGCCCTCAAGCATAGGAAGTAGTCGGAAGATCATCGGACTCGGAATCTGAATCACAGTATCTGGCAAAGAAGTCTCGTCGTCCTCTGGCTCTCTTGGAGTCCCTCATAAGCAGCTCATCTTTCTCTTCCAATTCCCTCCGGGCCTTAGCTAGCTCTTTCTTCAACATTAGATTCTCATGAGTCTTCTGCTCATCTCTACCATCCAAAGTCATGATTAGATTCTCGGCTTGATTGTACCGAGCTTTCCACACTTGCTTCTCACGACTCTCCATAGCTAGATGCTCCTGATACATATCCTGAGTCGCGGGGAGTAGAGGTAGAGGCATAGATGGAGTAGACGAAGACACATATCTCATAGCTGGATAAGGCATACCGATCTCCTCAGCTCGATCTATCACCCACTGAGTATAGGCCTCATGAGCAATACCGGATCTCACACCTAGATGCTTCACACTCTTCCTTCGAACCTTGGACCAAGCATCCATGAAAGCTTTCCTTTGTCCGGTAGGAGCATTCGCATAGAAGAAGAACTCTGGAGATGTAGCAAGATTGATGGGCTTCGACTTCATAGGAAAACCAAACTGCCTCATAGCAAGCTCGGGGTTGTAGTTAATTCCTCCACGAGTACCAAGAAGAGGTACATTGAGAAAGTCTCCACAACCCATGACAATTTCCTTCACCTGAGCGGCCGGAGTGAGCCAGACGACCTCATTAGGAGTGAGGGCCATAATCCGCTGCGAGTAGGACCAGTTCTCCGAGTTATCATGGAAGGAACTCGGAAGGTGCGAAATAAACCACCTATACAGAAGAGGTATGCAGCAAAGAATATACCCACGGCCCTTGAGAGTCCTGTCATGAATGGCGTGGTAGGTATCCGCTAGCAAAGTAGGAACCGGGTTCTTGGAATGAAAGATCTCGATAGCATTCATGTCCACGAAGTTGTCGAGGTTCGGGAAGAGAATGAGCCCGTAGATAAGCAAAGCAAGAATAGCCTCGAGTGTATCCTGACGAGTAGTACCGAGATTAGCCTGATCAAGAAGATACTTCGAAGTGAACCCCCGAATGTGAGACTTGGTAATAAGATGGTTGGAGACGTCGGAAGTCTTGAGGTAGAGATCCTTAGCAATAACCAGAGGAGTAAGAGAAGTCCCGGGACCGGTGAAAGGCGTCTTCTCGGCCATAGGTAAACCCACTAGATTGGAGTAAGCCTCGAGAGTAGGAACCAACTGGAAGTCCGGGAAGGTGAAGCAACAGAAGCTTGGATCATAAAATTGCACTAGAGTGTGCACTAGCTTCTCGTCCACATCGGTTCGGAGCAAAGTAAGCAATCCCCCATACCGGAGTCGGAACCCTGTTTGACTCTTGACCTTGAGTGCCAACTCTCTCAAACTAACCAAATCCACTTCCTTGAACTTGTAGCACTTAGTCTTCTTCATACCTGTGATTATTTACAAAAATTTCCATTTGTTTAAACCCTTCGATGAATGCATGAAAAATGTTTATGCATGAATGCATGTATGCATGATCGTGTTGTTAAAAGTGGATTGAGTTTCAAAGTAACGGGGCCACGGATGGACACGGCGTCCGGTGAACTAAGGCTTTGGATAGTAGTAACCATGGTTCTAACACAGTTCCCAAACTGCAACCTCTCTCACATATATCATGGTAGTACAGGACGACACCCGTTCCATGATTATTTGTGAGAAGGTCTAGTTTGAGTGTAGTATCGCGTGACGACTAAAGTTTGAGACAACACTCAATTTAGCCACCGCACTACGTCCTAAAAAGGCTAGGATGGGTTTGGTAACTACGGTTCATAGCTTCGTCGAACAATTGAAAGTGAAGTGCCTAAGCATGACAACACACGCCGACAATATCACCTTCAAAATGCCTCAGCTATGTGAGATTGATCGCATAATCCAATACACGAGGCAACCCCCGGATCGAATTGTCGATTATATCTCTACCTAAACATAAGTTCACTCAGCCCGGGTATAGGACTTTTGATATTCTCACCCCACACGTCAAATGAAAGTAAACAAGTATTCACATATGTAAGCAATAAAACAAAGCGTAAATAAACTAAGGAAAACTAGGCGTGACCCGCTAAAAAAATCCCCAGTGAAGTCGCCATTTCTGTTATCATGGTTTTTGGGTGCCAAGCCATTAATTGGACTTGAACCTTTTGACCGTTGATATTCTCTATTTTTTCTTGGGAAGGGCAAAATTGAGAAAAACCCTTAGATTCTAAGTTCGGGGGTCGTTTTCGCTACGGGAAGGTGTTAGGCACCCGGAGCGATTATGGTACTCCATAAGAACCGCTTTCCTAAGTTTATTTCTACGCTTTAGTTTTATTGCTTATTTGTAAAAAAGAAAGTATGATTAGTGAAGAATGGGGGTGAGAAGAAGTAGAATTGGATTTTATTTCGGCTTGGATGAGTTTTGACTCATTGCCTACGTACCGTTTTACGGGATCAAAACCGGCGTAGTTCTTGCTAAAAAGACTTGTTTTTTGTTCTAATTGTTTAATTTTAAGTTTTGAGAAAAAAGGTTTTGAAGAAGGAGATTGGGAGGCTTCATGAGCATTAGATTTAGCAAAAAGTGAGGTTTGATTAGTGATTAGAAAGAAAGTCTAAATGATTAAGATGAATTGAATTTTTCTTAAGAAAAAAAGAAAGGAAAAAAATGAAGTGTTGACTTCATACTTATTAGGAAAGTTTTTGAAGTGAAGTTCAATTATTTTTTTTTGAAAAAAAGATGGATTTTCTCTAAGTGTTTAAAACCTAAACGCTTATTTAACCATACAATCCTATGCATACATCTAAGGTGAGTGTGTGCGTGTCGGTGCATCATAGTGTCCATAGTCCATATTACAAAAATTGCCTAAATACATTCTATGGCCCCTTTGCCAAGCTACAAACCAATGATAACAAATTACATTACCAAATGAATTAAAACTTGCAAAAGATAAAGGCTAGGCTAAAGAAAGTGGAGGGAATGCTAAATGGGATGCATGAAACATGGAAATAAACTTGTTAGTGAAAAGAAAAAACATAACAAGTACTAAGAAATAAAAGCATGCAAGATGGCACAAAAAGTTAACAAAATGACATTAAACCCTAAAAACTTAGGTATGAAACCTAAAGCATTCTTGGCCTCTAATTCTCATGCTTTAACAAATTTTGAAAGAGTTTTCTTTATCTCAAGTTATAGCATGGAATTATTGGAAACATGCAAGCATGATTTCATGCCATATTTTCTAGAGTAAACTTGGCATTTTATATCTTTCAAAATATGGATATATTGTTCATAAAAACAAGAACTCATAAACCAAATCAAAACAGCAAATCAACATGAAATTATAGGCACAAATCTCTCATATTAACACATCAAGTAGCTTTTATTACATATTCTCACATCAAGGACAAATGTGTGAAGAAGAATCCATAACAAATAATTCAAAGAGAATTAAAATGCTATGAATTGATTATACAAAATTTTCATAGATCCTTAATGTGCAAAAATGTCATAAAAACACTAAGAAAATATCAAGAAACATGTATGAATTTTTCTAGGAATTTTATCACAATTTTAATCAAGACATAGGTGCAGGCAGCAAAAAATAGGGGTGTGAATAGCACAGAAATAGCAAAACGTAAAGATCCAAAGAAACCAAAGGCCCAACCCAAAACCCTAAAGAACCGGATTCACAGGAGCCACAGGATTGATCCAGGATCCTGAAACCCTAGATCAAACGGCCTGGAATCAACAGGATTGGACCGGTCTTGAACCGGTCTGGTTCACTAGCTTATATAAGGGAAGAGGTTCCGGTTTTCTTCACTTTTCACTCCCCTTTCTCTCTCTAAGTTCCTCTCTCTTCTCTCACCTCTCACTAACCTCGCCGCCGGCGAGGATGAAGCTACGGCGGAGACCTTGAAGGTCCGCCGGAAACTTCATCTTCTCCGGCGAGTTCAAGAACTCCGGTGACCTAAAATTTCCAGAATTTCAAAATTTCTTCATCAATCAATTCGTCCTTTAACCCTAAACACGAATCCAGCAATTGTTTTTTCAAATTCAATTCGAAACGATGTAGATCTGGAAATTTGTCGTACGGCTTTGAATTTGATTTTGATTTTTTGAAAGAAAACGTTTAGATCCTTGAAGATCTACATCATTTCGTTGTTTAACACCTCTTTGATGTTTGTTTTTGCTTTCAAAACTTAGATCCTTATGGATCTAGGTTTTGTGTTCACGGTTACGGTTTTGGCTTTGAATTCTGGAAATTTTGGATCTGTTTTGCTTGCGTGATTTTTAGGTTTAACAGTGATATTATTTTCTGAGAAAAGATTATGAGTTTTACCTAAGGTTTTGGTTGAAACCTTTAATGGAGGAAATCTTTGGAAATCTTGATTCTGTTCTTGATGATTTTTGATTCTGTTTGCTTCACCGGTCCAGATTCTTCATCTTCTCTGACTCTTTCTCTGCTTCTCTGTGATTACGTGCTTGAGCTTGCTTCAATGTTTCTTAGATCCACGCGAGGAGATCCTGTGATCAGTGCTTGAGCTTGCTTCAATGCGAGCTCGCACTTGGAATTGCAGGAAAATCTTCAGTCCGGTGATGAAGATTCACACGAATCTCTGAGGATTGATGCAAAAAATGTTGATTCTGATGAAAATTAGGGTTTCTGGAAAACGGTTAGGGTTTTTGTTCCTGGTGTTCTTGAGAAATTCTGAGAGATTTTCTGTTTTTGATCTAATTGCTGAGAAAGAGAAAATTGATTTTGTGTTTATGAGTTGGCGTGTGATTAATGGGTCTGTGTGGCACTGTACACCTTTTATAGCTGACATGTGTGATCTTGGACCAATAGAATTGTGACATCTGGACTTTAACTGAAAAAAAACGTGAGCTTGACACTTTGAGCCCTTTTCTGCAAAATTGAAAAATTAAAGGACTAAAATGGAAATAACAAAAAGGACTAAAAATGCAAATAGAAAGAATTCTGGACTGAAATGCAATTTTGGACCTCTTTGAGGACCAAAATGCAAAATAAAATAAAATTGAAATAAAATTGGTAACCTGACAAAACGTAAAGCGAAACAAAAAAATAAAATTGACAAAACGGACTAAAACGAACCAATGGCCTAAATGAGGTACTTCAAAGTAACCTCCCCATGCCAAAATTTTATGTGAAATGACCAAAATGCCCCTAGGGCTAAAAATGACCTAAACAGAATCAAATTAACTCGACACTGACTCAGATGCAAGTTTGAAACGAAATTAGCAAGGTTTACTGATGGAAAGTTAAAAATGAATTTGAAAAGACTCAGAGACAGTCACAAGGATGAAAATGGGTCCCACTGCGGGAAATGACCAAAATACCCTTCTGTATGACTTCTTTGCAAATTTTGAAATAAACTGTGGAAAAAGCAATGTAATGATTCAGAGACACTTTTGAATGACTTACAAGACAAGTAAAGACATTTCGAAAGGTTTTATGCAAGAAAAACATAGGTAAAATTGTGATTGAAAAATACTGCGAGGCAGAGACAATTTGAACTGTGCAGTTGAAATTTGATAATTGACAAAGTTTGAAATGAAATTGGGCCCAGTATTTTTAGGTCCAAAAACAGGGTATAACACTTATCCTTTGTACTTCCCTCATTTTCTTACACCAAACAATGAAGATGACATTTTCTCTCTATTAAAGCAAAGATCACTTGTATCCCTTTATTCTTAAACTTATCTTACACACACAAATTCAAACATGAGCAATTTTGCAGAGAGAATTAAGCCACATGCAGTGATAACTCCATATCCACTTCAAGGCCATATCAATCCGTTGTTAAAACTAGCAAAACTTCTTCATCTTAGAGGCTTTCACATAACCTTTGTCAACACCGAATACAATCACAAACGTTTGCTCAAATCAAGAGGTCCAAAAGCCTTTGATGGTTTCACTGATTTTACCTTTGAGACTATTCCAGATGGTTTAACTCCGATAGAAGGCGATGGTGATGTTAGTCAAGACATTATCTCTCTTTCCGATTCAATAAGAAAGAATTTCTATCACCCCTTCTGTGAACTTCTTGCTAGACTTAAAGATTCTTCCAATGATGGTCATATTCCTCCTGTTAGTTGCTTAGTTTCTGATATTGGATTGACTTTTACTATACAAGCTGCTGAAGAACATGGTTTACCTAGTGTTCTATTTAGTTCAGCTAGTGCATGTTCACTTCTGTCGGCTTTGCACTTTCGTACATTGATTGATAAAGGTGTCATACCACTCAAAGGTAACACTTTATATATGTTATTTCTTTGTCCATGTTGTAAGAATCTGATCCTTTTATATCTAGAACTTATGAAATAGTTAAGTCTTAATATGTATTAGAAGTTTGGAGAGTTTGATGTTAATGGCTTTTGTGATTATGATATGCAGATGAGAGTTATTTGACAAATGGATATTTGGACACTAAAGTTGACTGGATTCCAGGTTTGGGAAACTTTAGACTAAAGGACCTGCCTGACTTTATAAGAACTACTGATCCTAATGATATAATGATAAAATTTATCATTGAAGCGGCCGATAGGGTTCATGAAGCTAATTCTATTGTTTTCAATACTTCTGATGAACTTGAGAATGATGTAATAAATGCTCTATCTATTAAGATCCCTTCTATTTATGCCATTGGCCCTTTAACTTCATTTTTGAATCAAAGTCCGCAAAATAACTTGGCTTCTATAGGTTCTAATCTTTGGAAAGAAGATATGAAATGTCTTGAATGGCTTGAATCTAAGGAACAAGGTTCTGTAGTTTATGTGAATTTTGGAAGCATCACGGTCATGACTCCAGATCAACTGTTAGAGTTCGCTTGGGGTTTGGCCAACAGCAAGAAACCTTTTTTGTGGATTATTAGGCCTGACCTTGTCATTGGTGGCTCGGTTATTTTGTCATCCGATTTTGTGAATGAAACTTCGGATAGAGGCGTAATAGCAAGCTGGTGTCCGCAAGAGAAAGTGTTGAACCATCCTTCAGTTGGAGGATTCTTGACTCATTGTGGATGGAACTCCACAATGGAAAGCATCTGTGCCGGAGTACCAATGTTGTGTTGGCCTTTTTTTGCTGAGCAGCCAACAAATTGCAGATATATTTGCAATGAATGGGAGATTGGAGCAGAAATTGATACCAATGTGAAGAGAGAGGAGGTGGAGAAGCTGATCAATGAATTAATGGTGGGAGATAAAGGAAAGAAGATGAGGCAAAAGGCCATGGAATTGAAGAAGAAGGCAGAGGAGGACACAAGACCAGGTGGTTGTTCATATGTGAACTTGGAAAAAGTGATTAAGGAGGTGCTGCTCAAACAAAATTAGATTAAAGTGATTTTTTTCCCTGCAAAGTACTGTATTTCTATATTGATTTTCTCTTATTGAATATATTTCTTTGACAAGCTCCAACACATGTGAGTATCGTGTCCAATGTCTCTGTCTGTGTCCGTGCTTCATAGGTTTATAATTTGGTTGATCAGGGTTTCAACCTTATTCCGCACTTAAATTTCTAGCTATTCATGATTTAGGGTCTGTTTGGTTTAGCTTAATTGAACTTATTTACCGGCATAAACACTTAGAAGACTGTTTGCAGAATTTATGTAAACAACTTCTTATATGTTCATGAGTTGTTTTCAACTTATTTCCGTAAGCTCTAGAAGAGTAGCTTATAAAAAGAGCTTACAGCTTATAAAAAAACTAATTTAACTTTATTTTATTTTCGCATTATAAATATAGCTTATAACTAAGTGCTTATTATGGTAAGTACTAATACTATAAGCTATAAATTTAGCTGTTAATCCAAACAGGGTCTTAAGTTATGATGTTATTGCAGTGTATTAGCAAGTACAAATACAATGATGGTAATAAGTTAATGAGTTTATAATGATGGAACCTATCATCAGCTGGAGTTCCTAAACTGAAGTTGTGATTCTGGCTAATCTTAAATGTTTTGAGTATCAACATTTTGAAGTTATATGGTATGCATATAAAGTTGAATTTTGCAACTTTGGTCTCTAGTCTATTTCTTAATTGTTTTGCTCTTATTTTTTGGGCTAAAACTAGAATCTGTTCTGTTTTATGTGATGAATCCGTTATACTTTTACCGGAATATTGTAAGTGTGAAAATGTTTTTTCTATTAATCGAGTTGAATGATATAAAATTATATTTTGAATATGTAGAGTGAAGCTGCAGCATATATATATTTTGGATGAATGAGTCTTGATAACATCAGACACTGTTTCTGTGTAGCTTGCATAAGCTTAGGAACAAAACTTATGGTGGTGGTCCACAATCATATGTTTTTGCTTGTCAAAGAAATATATTAAACAAGAGAAAATCGATATACAAGAAAAGTACTTCTTTGCAAAAAATAAATCACTTTGAACTAATTTTGTTTAAGCAACACCTCCTTGATCACTTTGTCCAAGTTCAAGTATGAAGACCCGCCAAGTCTAGTGTCCTCGTCTGCCTTCTTTTTCAACTCCATAACCTTTTTCCTCATTTTATTTCCTTTCTCTCCCACCATCAATTCATTGACAAGCTTTTCAACCTCCTCTCTCTTCACATTCATATCGATTTCGATCCCAATCTCCCATTCATTGCAAATAAATCTACAGTTTGTTGGTTGATCACCAAAGAATTGCCAACAAAGCATTGGCACTCCAGCGCATATGCTCTCAGTGGTTGAGTTCCATCCGCAATGAGTCAAGAATCCGCCAATTGAAGGGTGGTTCAAAACTTTCTCTTGTGGACACCAACTTGCTATTAGGCCTCTATCTGCAATTTCATTCACAAACTCAGACGACAAAACCACTGAGCCACCAATGACAAGATCAGGCCTAATGATCCATAAAAAGGTTTTCTTGCTATTGGCCAAACCCCAAGCAAACTCTAACAATTTCTCCGGAGACATAATCGTGATGCTACCAAAATTAACATAAACAACAGATCCTGATTCTTTTGATTCAAGCCATTCAAGACATTTAGTATCTTCTTTCCAAAGATTGGAACCTAAAGATTCCAAGTGATTTTGTGGACTTTGATTCAAAAACGAAGCAAATGGGCCAATGGTGTATAGAGAAGGGAGCATAGAATAAAGAGCATTCATAACATCACTCTCAAGATCATTAGAAGTATTTAAAAAAATAGCAGAAGCTCTATGAAGTCTATCTACCATTTCAAAGATAAATTCTAACATCAAATCATTAGCATCTGTTGTCCGTATAAAATCAGGAAGGTCCTTCAGTCTAAAGTTTCGCAAACCTGGAATCCAGTCAACTTTAGTGTCCAAATATCCATTTGTCAAATAACTCTCATCTGCATATCATAATTGCAAAAGTAAATAGCAGAAATATATAAATATCAAGGTTTTCAATCTTGGTCGCAATAATCATCTCTATGATGTCGCTATTTTTATATGAATCATAATCGCAACCAAATAAGCCTAATGCAGCCTCATATACGATCATAAAGACGTCGCAATCTTTATGCTCAGCCTAGATCGCGGTTGCAGACCTTGTTTTCAAAACCTTGATATGTACACACACATCTCTCTTAAATAATAAGAAAAGGAACACAAACTGTTACCTTTGAGTGGTATGAGACCTTTCTCAATAAGTGCACGAAAGTGTAAAATAGACAGGAAAGAACAAGCACTTGACGGGAAAAAGATCACTATTGGGAGTGCAAGTTCTTCAGCAACTTGTGTAGTAAATGGCATAATACAATCAGAAACTAAGCAAGTAACAAAAGGTATAAGACCGGCTTTTGCAGAGTCATTAAGTTTAGCTAAAAGTTCGCGAAAAGGTTCGATGCAATTCTTTCTGATTGATTCGCGAAGAGATATCAAGTCTTGAGTAGCATCACCACCATCGCCATCCATTGGAGTTAAACCATCAGGAATAGTCTCAAAGCGAAAATCGGTGAAACCATCAAAAGCATTAGGACCTCTTGATTTGAGCAAACGTTTGTGATTGTATTCGGTGTTAACAAAGGTTATGTGAAAGCCTCTAAGGTGAAGTAGTTTTGCTAATCTGAACATTGGATTGATATGGCCTTGAAGTGGATATGGAATCAACACAGCATGTGGTTTTCTGCTTGCAGAATTACTCATTTCTGATAATTTTCTTGTGCAATGTTAAAGTATTCTAAGGATGAGTATTTTCTTTAATAGAAACAAATGGAATATTACAATATATGATATGCAAGAAAACTACAAAGGAAATAGAACAAGACAAGTAAACAGATTGGAGTGTTTCTCGTTACATAGTTTTAAATATAGTTATTTTGGTTGTATAAGTTTTGTCATGTAACGGTACAATGTAATGGACCGACCATAGTAAACTCCTCCAAGACTGGTGTGGATAGAATATATACATTAAAATATATATTTTTTTTTTTTTTGAAAGGAGAAATTCATTGCTTCTCATTATCAATCAAAGAAGAAATACATGACGGTACATTATCATAAACATGGGAGCTAGTATGAGATGGGGCTACCCTAGCTAATTCATTAGCGACCCCATTGGCTTGCCTCCTATTGAACTCGACATGAGAGTTCTGAAAACTAATTCTCTTTGGACCAAAGGCAGTTGATCAAGAAGAGTAAAAATAAGTGTATCCATATTATAATTTTTTCGGAGAGTTTTGTCAATCGTGTCCCATAATTGAACCTCACGCCAAGCTTTCCTTGCACCTGGGCATTCCAACAACACATGAATCTTATCTTCATAGTTACTACCACAAAGAACAGACTGTGTGGAACAATGCACTCCTCGGCTGCTAAGGCGTGTGCGTGTTGGGAAATGATAGACGTTTCGCAAGTGTACCGAATACTATCGAAGTAGTAAAAATATCGTTCCCACAAGGACTGATTTTAATTTCAATAATTCAATTACGTTGTAAGTTAGGATGTACAAAAGTTATTTTTATTTGCCACTAGGCAGTTGATTGGTTTGATTGCATAAAATTAACGAAATAAAGTAAAGTTGGTTTTAAGAATAAGAGAGAGATGAGTTTAGGTCTTTCGAATCATCTATGTTCCCCTAATTGGTATACTGCACCTATTCTTATGAATGATTCATTAGTTCCACGATAATTAACAAAATAGTCATAATCAATCCATTGAGTTCGGACCCTCTTCTAGGGTTACTTGTAGCCCCTAATTCCTTAGGTGGTCTACTAACTTTTGAAGGTTTAAGCATGTTAACCTAATATCACTAATAAATGATTATTCATTCCTAGACTAACCATGTTTATTAGAACAATTCAATTCAGTCTAAGTCGAAAGCTAGGGTCAGTAGTCATTCGTTCTCACTAAATCATGTTTATATTTGATCACGAGATAAAAAGTATTAAGAACAATTGAATTGAATAAAAACTATATTGTCATTCACAATAAATAGAGTTTCACAGCAACATGGTTCAATTAAGGTTATAAAGAATCATCTCAGACCTAACCTCTAATGGATTTAGCTAGTCATAATGGTGTTTACAAATAACATAATCATTAGAGGAATCAATACATACATGAACAGGTAAAAGGATGAAGAAATCGCCCTCCTAGCCATCTTGTAGTCTCAAAATCGCACTTTGCTCTCTTCAAATTGTAACGCTTGTCTTTGGAATAGACTTCAGCTTAAATAGGCATAGAAATTCGCCCAAAATCGTGTCGCGTTTTAAGTTAATCGTGACATGGTTTCCTCTGAATAACAAAAAGCTAAATTAGGGTTTCCTCAAATCGTGTCACGTTTTTGCCATCGTGACACGTTTTCCTCAATATTGAAAGCATGTTTTGGTTTCTAAAATCGTGTCACGTTTGTTCCAAATCATGACACATTTTCTGCTCTTTTTGCTGCATAAGATTCCTTGTGAACTCCAATTTGTGATCAAAATACATATAAAATTACGTAATGACGAGATGTCA
The DNA here is from genome assembly GCF_003473485.1 of Medicago truncatula. Classification (NCBI taxonomy): domain Eukaryota; kingdom Viridiplantae; phylum Streptophyta; class Magnoliopsida; order Fabales; family Fabaceae; genus Medicago; species Medicago truncatula. The sequence continues at coordinate 4,454,155 of NC_053047.1, read as the reverse complement.
TCAGGAAACATCCCTGACACTTACGCCACACAAAGTTTTTGATCTTGGGAGGAACTTTAAGCTTCCAAATCAAATTCCATCTCCCCGACACATGTAAATGGAAATTATCTGCAATGTCAGTTACACAAATACGATATGCATTACGGACAGAATAATTACCATTTTTCTCAGCCTTTCGCACTAATTTGTTTTCGCTAACAAGTGGATGAAGAGTAGTATTCAAAATAATCTGGATAGTATTATAACGAAAAGGAGAAGATATAAGAGTGGTGCTCCAAACCTTTGTCGTTGGCTCGATAATATTCTGTACTTTAACATGAGAAAGAGATTCATACATAGGACAATTTGTTGTAAAAGATCGCCCATCTTTGAGCCACGGTGCACCAAACAAAGGAATATTAGCACCCGTTCCAATCCTCCATCTAGCACCATGTTGGACATCTATTTTAGCACTAAAAATACTACGCCACACATAACTAGGATTAGCACCAATTCGACAAATCAGAAAATCAGTATGAGGAATATAGCGCGCCTTAAACAAACGTGACACAAGACTATCTGAATCTGTTTGAAACTTCCAACCCTATTTACCTAGCATTGCTACATTAAAGGACGTAAGATCTTTAAATCTCATTCCACCATAATTTTTATGAACAGATAACCTTTCCCAAGAAAGTCAATGCAAACTTCATCTAGTAGAACCGCCATTTCCCCACCAAAATGCATTAATCATTTTTCTATAGCATCGACTAATCTGTTTGGCAACAAATAAATACTCATAACATAAGAAGGAATGGATTGGAGTACCGATTTAATAAGAACTTCTCTGCCTACTTTGGAAAGACATTTGCTACTCCAAAAATTGATTTTATGCCAAACACAGTCTTTAATAAAGCCGAAGGTGGCTTCTTTGCTTCGGCCAATCATGGAAGGCAGATACTTCCAAGTTCCCATAACGGCACCAACACCAAGGATTGCCGTGATGGACTCTTGTGTAGGGATCGGAAGACTTCTACTATAATAAACTTCAGACTTTGGAAGGCTAATAACTTGTCCAGAGGCTGCCTCATACATTTCAAGAATACATTACAATATTAATAATAAATTATGTGTCTTTCTAATCACTTCCACTTTATGTTTTTTTAAGAAACTAAATTAATTCACCGAAATTGACGATAGGGAAAATCGAACACAATAACCTATAGAGAGCATAATTGAAGGTCCTAAACCAACGTCACCGGACCAATCTAAATGGATTCAATCATATTGTATGATACTTGTACACTGACCTCATATAGTCAAATATGTACTATACTTATCGTCGGTAAGCAACTTTCTTGGCATTTGATCTTTCTTGAGCAAAAATATTATATGTTTTCTCTCTCTCAAAATATGATCTTTACGAGAATTAACGGCAGCTAATTTTGATAACCGAGATAAAATATGGAGGATTTTAAAAACATTTAATGAAATGTAGGGACTATTCTTCAAATAGGCGTAAAATGTAAGGACTAAAAACATATTTAACCCTAAAAAATTACAAAAATGCCCTACATTAAGAACTAAATACCAAAATCTTTTACTTTTTGGAAACTAGCTGGACCTTGCAATTTGGATTAGCGAGGATTAGGAAATGATTGGAAGAGCGTCGCCATTCCAAATGACGAAGATAGGTTCCTTTTTTTTTTTTTCAAATGTATATATCAACAATGATTATATAAAAGTTGCTTAAAAAAAAGTGTTGTCTATTTTGCAAAGTGTACGTTATATAATCGTTGTATAAGCTGTCAAAATTTAATAACTGATATTTTTTTTTTGACAAGAAATAACTGATATTTTTCTGTCATCTGTTGAATTTTTTAAAAATACTAAATATTAAAGGGAACTTCTACGGTACACTCACAAAGTGAGGTGTACCGGTACTCCTGCTTCATAATTTTATAAATTAACGATATTTTTTATGTAATAAATAGCTATTTTCAATATTTATATTTTATAGAACATTATTTCATAAGAAAAAACATCATTTCATTGTTTATAAGAATTATAGTAATTATTTTTACATATTATCATAAAAAATAATGAATGTTCTCGATTATGAGTGATAAAAATTCAAAAAATAGTAATTTTATTTTGTTGACATTTTTTATGAATAAGATTTAGTTATTATAATTATAAATGATAAAAAATAATATTTTTCTTCAAAAAATAACTTATTTAACTATTAATTTAAAGAGTGGGTGTACCGGTACACTCAAATATATTAGGTGTACCATAGAATTTGCCAATATTAAAACATTATTTTTTATTGCATTTGTCATTAACCTTTCAGTGTTTCACCATTTACACAATGACTGTTGCATCTCCTTTCCTCTTCCATCTTGTGATTTTTCGGTTTCACGTTTTTATAAACTCCTTCGCCTTCAAACTGTTTACAAATTCTTCATGGTAACCTCACTGCCATGACGAAGGAAACAATCTACAACAAGTTATTTTGGTATTCATGTTTCAATGTAGGACATTTTTGTATTTTTTTTCAAAACCAATTAATTTGAAAAAGAGAAATCATATTTATACAATTATTTTTGTATAACTTTAAAGCAACTATCTCTTTCATTTTCACATTATCTTCTTAACTTTTTGCCGTCTCTCTCTATTATTTTGACCAATAAGAAGAGAAAAAATGAGAGTTGTCTACAAATATCATTAATCTTTGAAAAAATGGTTTACAACAACCGGACAAGAACAAATAGATGGTCGGTTTTGATGAACACTCACTTTATAAAACTTGAATGATGAAGTTACATTAGAAACTCTTATCTATAGGAGAATGAAAATGAAGAATTATATGCATTAAGCCTAGTGGCAAGAGAGTTACATGCATTAAGTCATGCGGCAAGAGAGCTACACGCAACAAGGACATGTGTTATTCATGCAATCATCCAAGTGTAATTTCACTCAAAGTGCCATGTGCAATCTCATGTAAGAAGCCATGCACATTTCATGCAAGAAAGTGGCTGCTGATGGATCCTAAAATCTCGTTGGACTTGGATCTTAATATTTTGGGCTTTAATTTAAGGGGCCTAAAAATATGAAGTTGTAAGATTTTAGGGAGTTACTTTTCCCACCCTGTGGGTTTCCTCGCGCGCCCTATTTTTCCAAAAATGTCCTTAAGTTTCCGGATTTTATAATCCAGAATGGTGTTTTCTTTTGTTAGAGGGTGAAAAAATGAGTAACGGATTTTTCCGGATTTTATAATCCAGAAATTTCAAAAATTAGGGCGTGTTACATGATGTTTCCGGATTATATAATCCGGAAATCCCCTAAACAACTTTTTTCAAGGTAAAACAGTTCGGATTATATAATCTGAACTGTATCAGCACAAATTCTAAACATGTTTGTAATATGGATAGTCATTTTAGGGACAATATTAATCTTCCTAACTTTCATCCTTCTGTTTTGGGTCATTGTTACATGTTCTTAGTCAAAAATCGGGTTTTCGGGCTACTTGATTGGATTGCTCCGAAACTTCCGCAGAAAATCAGAAACAATTCAAGGACCATGACTCCCACAGAAGAGACTTCTTAAGGGACTCCGCCCCTCAAAATCCAAAATTCCATCGTTTAGACCCATTTTTCATTTTTTTTAATTTTTCATATTCTCAGAAAAATTCGGAAAAATTTGCATTAGTTTTATTTGATTTTTAGAATTTTATGTTTCTATTTTTATGATTTTATTTGACAGGCTTTTAGCATTTTTTTTACTTAGTTTTTTTGTTGTTTTTAAAAACAAAACTCAAAATTGCTGAAATGTGAGAGTCTGATGGCTGATTATACATAAGAATTGTCCGGATTATAAAATTCGAAATAGTAAACATGAATCCGGATTTTAAAATCCGGAATACACAAGGGCATTTTTGGAAAATTTACATGGCGCTTAGGTGATATTTGCAAGGACTAGAATGATATTGATGATTCATTTGAAACTATGATTCATTTGAAAACATATTCAGACAAAGAGACATGTATTAATAAATGTGGACCACTTGCTATTGATTTATCTATACGGATAGAAGAGGCGTACTATTTGCCGCTCCATTATTTTAATTATAAAAAAATGTTCCTCGTGTTACTTGTTGCAAAACATACAAAAACCAAAATATGTAACATTACGTAACCTGTTTTATCTTTTGTATAGTTTTATGACATATCATAGACTGATCAAAGATGAGTAATTTTGCAAAGAGAAAACCACATGCTGTGTTGATTCCATATCCAACTCAAGGCCATATCAATCCATTGTTCAAACTAGCTAAGCTTCTTCACCTTCGAGGCTTTCACATAACCTTTGTTAACACCGAATACAATCACAAACGCTTGCTCAAATCAAGAGGTGAAAATGCCTTTGATGGTTTCACTGATTTTAACTTTGAGACTCTACCAGATGGTTTAACTCCAATGGATGGTGATGGTGATGTTAATCCAGACTTGAAATCTATTCGTGAATCGATTAGAAAGAAATTTATTTACCCTTTTCGCGAACTTCTAGCTAGACTTGATGACTCTGCGAAATCTGGTCTTGTGCCTCCTGTTACTTGCTTAGTTTCTGATTGTCTCTTGTCATTTACCATAAGAGTTGCTGAAGAATTTGCACTTCCAATTGTTCTCCTTGTCCCATTTAGTGCTTGTTCTTTCATGTCTGTTTTACACTTTCGTACATTGATTGAGAAAGGTCTCGTACCACTCAAAGGTAACAAGTTCTATTATCTCTCCCTAAGAGAAGTGTGTGTGTGTGTGTGAGTCAAGATTTTGAGAAAAGGCTCACAGCAGCATTTGGTTCTAATGGTGATTTAAAACATTAATATATATTTATGTGTGTGCAAGGGCGCCAAGTTTTTCAAGACATTAACTTTTGTAATTATGATATGCAGATGAGAGTTATCTAACAAATGGATATTTGGACACTAAGGTAGACTGGATTCCAGGTTTGAGAAACTTTAGACTGAAAGATCTTCCTGATTTTATAAGGACAACAGATCCTAACGATTTGAGGATAGAATTTATTATTGAAGCAGCAGAAACATTTCATAGAGCCTCTTCTATTGTTCTCAATACTTCTAATGAACTTGAGAGTAATGTTCTGAATGCTCTTGATATTATGTTTCCTTCTCTATACACTATTGGCCCTTTAACTTCATTTGTAAATCAAAGTCCACAAAATCAGTTTGCAACTTTAGATTCAAATCTTTGGAAAGAGGATACTAAATGTCTCGAATGGCTGGAATCAAAAGAACCGGCTTCTGTTGTTTATGTGAATTTTGGAAGCATCACAATTATGTCTCCGGAGAAATTTTTAGAGTTTGCTTGGGGTTTGGCCAATAGCAAGAAACCCTTTTTGTGGATCATTAGGCCTGATCTTGTAATTGGTGGCTCAGTGGTTTTGTCTTCAGAGTTTGCAAATGAAATTTCAGATAGAAGCCTTATAGCAAGCTGGTGTTCACAAGAGAAAGTGTTAAATCACCCTTCAATTGGTGGATTCTTGACTCATTGCGGATGGAACTCAACCACTGAAAGCATATGCGCTGGAGTGCCAATGCTGTGTTGGCCGTTCTTTGGTGATCAACCAACAAACTGTAGATTTATTTGCAATGAATTGGAGATTGGAATCGAAATTGATACTAATGTGAATAGAGAAAATGTAGAGAAGCTGGTCGATGAAATTATGGTTGGAGAGAAAGGAAACAAGATGAGGAAAAAGGTCATGGAGTTGAAAAAGAGGGCAAAGGAGGATACAAGACCTGGTGGTTGTTCATTCATGAACTTGGACAAAGTTATTAAGGAGGTGTTGCTTAAACAAAATTAGATTAAAATGATTTTATGTCTGCAAAAGTGTATTGTACTAGTTCCTTGATTTTCTTGTATTGACAATCTTTCATTGACAAGAAAAAACAATGCATTCTTTAGAACAGTTTATTTGTATCTAAATGGCATGTTATCACAGATCTTGTATTTTTCAGTATGCATTGTTCATTAATCATAAAGATATTAAAACCATGTGAAGCTTTTTAGAATTTTCCTAAGGCTTGATTAGTGTCTCTATATTCTAGCTATGTTATGGTTGGATCTTCTAGTTCTTGCTATATGTTACCAAAATCTCTACTGTTTTTTGTCCGGATAATGTGACTAGAATTCTTAATACTCACGTTATCCTCAGTTACCGAAGATAAGCGGTTTTGGCGTGTGGCGAATAATGCGAATATTTGGTGAAAAGTGATTATTACCTTTGTTCGAAAAAATTAGTTGATACATCTCCTTTTAGATTTGGGGGAGCAGTGACATTTGATTTGGTAAATAAAAACTCCAGCGAAGGTTAAAAAAAATTGTGGTGGATGTGTAGACGGTGCCACCCAACACGTACGGTTAATTTCCCAACCAATTGTGATTTATGATGATGCATCGGAAGACAGCTCGCACATATTCATTACCTGTCCGACAGTCGCAGTGTCTGGCAGAAAAGCGGTTTTTCTGCTACTGTTTCTGCTAGCCCGTGGTTCTGCTGCTGCAGATGTGGTTCTTCAGCTCCGATACCAGTTTTCGGAGAAAGAACCGTCGTATTTTGCTGATATCATGTTAAGCATTTTGAATGAAGGAAATCATAAGATTGGAAAAACACTTCCGTTGCACAAAATTTTGCGATTACTTGAGCTGAAGCGCTTATAAACCATTTGCAAGCTGCCCGTAATATTCAGCTTCATACAGGTTTGGATCAGATTTAAAAAAATAACGATAAACAGAGTAAATGTGCAGCAGTGCGAAATAAATGTAACATTGACGCTTCCTTTTCTGCTCATAACAACAAAGTTGTATTTCAAATTTGTAGTAGAGATAAATATGGCGCTTTAATTTTTTCTAAAACAGAATGGTTGACACCAATTTGTGCAATTCGCATTGGTGAAGCTCTTGGTTTTCTTTCGGCGCACAAAGTGGACTTGTGAACTAAATTTGGAACCGATGGATTTATAAACCAAAAAAGCTTCATATGTTGAACGCTTTTGAAACAATGCATAGTAAAAAAAATACAATGTCTGTGATTGCTTACAATTTAGAGATAATTAGCACTTCTAAGTTATGCATCAATTGTGCTTGCAAAAGAAACAAGTTCAATAATAAAAGATCACATTAATCTAATATTTTTTAAGCAAGACGTCCTTAATCACTTTGTCCAAGTTCATGTATGAACAACCACCAAGTCTTGTGTCCTCCTCTGCCTTCTTCTTCAACTCCATGGCCTTTTGCCTCATCTTCTTTCCTTTCTCTCCCACCATCAATTCATTAATAAGTTTCTCTACCTCTTCTCTCTGTACATTGGCATCAATCTTCATCCCAATCTCCCATTCTTCGCAAATAATGTTGCTATTAAGTGGCTGATCAGAAAAAAATGGCCAACACAACATTGGCACTCCAGCACAAACACTTTCAGTGGTTGAGTTCCATCCACAATGAGTCAAGAATCCTCCGATTGAAGGGTGGTTCAACACTTTATCTTGTGGACACCAACTTGCTACAAGTCCTCTATTAGAAGTTTCATTCACAAAATCAGATGACAACACCTCTGAGCCACCAATAACAAGATCAGGCCTAATAATCCACAAAAAAGGTTTCTTGCTATTGGCCAAACCCCAAGCAAACTCTAACAATTTATCTTAAGACATAACTGTAATGCTGCCAAAATTTACATAAACAACAGATCCTGGTTCTTTTAATTCAAGCCAATCAAGACATTTAGTATCTTCTTTCCAAAGATTAGAGTCTAAAGATGTCAAGTCATTTTGTGGACTTTGATTTACAAAAGAAGCTAATGGACCAATTGTGTATAGAGAAGGGAATATTCCCTTCTCTATAGAACTAAGAGCATTCATAGCATCACTCTCAAGTTCATTAGAAGTATTGAAAACAATGGCTGAGGCTCTTTGACATTTATCTGCCACTTCATTTATCCAGTCAACTTTACTGTCCAAATTTCCATCTGTTAGATAACTCTCATCTGTATAACACAATTGCAAAACTCAATAGCTTGAAGATATATATGTAAAAGATATATGAAGGTTTAAAATCACATTTGCAATAATGATTGTGAACTTGTTGTTAATAGTTTCATCATACTGATATTGCATATAATTGCCGCCCAATGCGGTTGATGCAACCTCAAACTTAATGCAATTACCAAGACATCACAACGTTGGGGTTCGGCCCGTATTGGTCATAGACCATTTTTTTTAAAAACTTGATACACACACATACATGTTCACACACAACATACCCCAGGAAGAAAAAGTGAACATAATAATTACCTTTGAGTGGTAGCATACTATTGTGAAACAATTTAGCAATGTGAAAAGTAGAGTAGAAGTAAGATGCACTACATGGGGAAACGAGAACAATTGGGAGTGTATGTTCTTCAGCAGCATATACTGGAAATGGCATGTTGCAATCAGAAACTAAGCAAGTAACTGGAGGGATAAGACCAGCAGTGGCAGAGTCATTAAGTTTAACAAGAAATTCACCAAAGAATTGGTGAAAATTCTTCTTGATTGATAGATAGAGAGCGCGTAAGTCTTGACTAACATCACCATCACCTTCCACCGGAGTTAAACCATCTGGTATGGTCTCAAAGGTAAAATCATTGAAACCATCAAAGGCATTTGGACCTCTTGATTTGAGCAAGCGTTTGTGATTGTATTCGGTGTTGACAAAGGTTATGTGAAATCCTCTAATGTTAATATTTAGAACACAGTAGAAAATAGAAAGACAAGTGATATATAATTCTCATTGATCTATGTGTAAAAGTACATGACAGGTTTATTTATACACTAAAATAAAGAGAAGACTAATCAACATGTATAAATACAATTGAATAGAATACTAATAAGCAGGCTAACTAATAGGTTATAGTTAATGATAATTAAATTAAATATTAACATGTAACATCCCCCCACAAGCTGGACTATGAAGATCACATAGGCTAAGCTTGGAAACCAAGGAATTGAAAGCTGGAGACAGAAGTGGTTTTGTCAACAAATCTGCTATTTGAGAAGAAGATGGCACGGGAAAGAGATGAATGAGACCACTTTGAATTCTTTCGCGCACAACATGACAATCAATCTCAATGTGTTTTGTTCTCTCATGAAATGTTGGATTATGAGCAAGATATATGGCTGATTTATTGTCACAATATACTGAAGCTGGTTGTTGAAAGTTGATATGAAGATCCTTGAACAAATAGGAGAGCCATTGTAATTCACAAGTAAGGCTGGCCAAGGCTCTATACTTAGATTCAGAGCTGGATCTAGAAACAGTTGTTTGCTTCTTAGACTTCCATGAGATGAGGGAAGAGCCAAGAAACACACAAAAACCGGAGACAGATCGTCTAGTAGAGGGACAGCTAGCCCAATCTGAATCAGCAAAACCTGCAAGTTTGACGGGAGATGAAGATGAATAGAATAACCCTTTGGCTGGAGAGTTCTTGAGATACTTCAGAATCTTTGTAGCAGCTTGAAAGTGGACTTCACGGGGCTTGGAAACAAATTGACTAAGTTGTTGAACAGCAAAAGCAATGTCAGGCCGCGTGAGTGTCAAATAGAGAAGTCTACCAATCAAACTTCTGAAGGAGAATTCATCATGATATGGAGGGGAATCAGAATTATGCAACTTTAAGGAGGTATCATAGGGAGTGGAACTAGGCTTAACAGCCATGTGACCACTATCTTCAAGAAGCTCAAGAGTATATTTGCGTTGATTCACCGAAATTCCTTTGTTTGATCCTGCTATTTCCAAGCCAAGAAAAAATCTTAGCTTCCCAAGGTCTTTGATGCGAAATTTTTGATCCAAAAACTGCTTAACATGCTGAATTTCAGCATAATCATTTCCTGATAAAACTATGTCGTCCACATAAACTAATAAGGCAGTAAAATTGGTACCTTTTAGCTTAGTGAACAAAGAAGAATCAGCAACAGAAGGAGTGTATCCGAGAGAAACCAACGCTGCAGAAAGTTTGGCATACCATTGCCTACTAGCTTGCTTCAAGCCATAGAGACTCTTATTTAACCGACAAACTTTAAGATCATTAGAATCTGAATTTTGAAGCTTCAGACCAGGGGGTAACACCATGTAAACTTCTTCATTGAGGTCACCATGGAGAAATGCATTATTGACATCAAGTTGCTCAAGAAACCACCCTTTGATGGCTGCCAAAGAAAGTAATGTTCTAACTGTAGTCATTTTTGCAACCGGTGAAAAAGTATCAAAGTAATCAACTCCTTCCATTTGAGTATAACCCTTTGCAACTAACCGGGCTTTATGCCTTTCAAGAGAACCATCAGAGTGGTATTTAGTTTTGTAAACCCACTTGCATCCAATTGGAACTTTTCCTGGTGGTAAATCAACAATTGACCAAGTATTTGTGGCTGCAAGAGCATGTAACTCATCTTTCATAGCTTCTTTCCAACATTCAATCTTACAAGCTTGATTATAGGTCTTAGGTTCAGGGTTAGAAGAAACAGTTAGACAAAATTTTTTATATGAAGGAGTGCAATGATCATATGTCAAAACAGAAAAGAGAGGATATGCCGATTTACCTGAGTCAGAGAGTAATTGTGATTCAGAAGAAGTAAGGAGACTGCAGTGATAGTCTTTAAGATATGCCGGTGTTGTTTTAGGTCGTGCAGATCGTCGAATAGGTACATCTGTTGTGGTCTGATCTGGAATAGCTGTTGCAGAAGATGTAGCATTAGGAGGGGTAGAATTATGTGTTGTAGAAGTATCAGAATTATCAAGGTTTTGAGAGAGAGGAAAAGAAGAATTTGGAATAACAGATGATTGGATGGGTTCATGATAGGAAGAAAGATGTGAATTATCAACGGAGACATGAGGTGTAGAGGAATCAGGGGAACATCGTTCATGCAATGTAGAAAATGGAAAAGATGATTCATGAAAGATGACATTTCTTGATAAGAAAAATTCATGTGAATGAAGATCATAAAGAAGGTAACCCTTGGTGCCTTCTCTATATCCAAGAAAAACTGATTTTCTTGCTCTAGAATCAAATTTGGTTCTATGACTTTGGATGGTGGAGGCAAAAGCAAGGCAACCGAAGACTTTTAGGTGAATTAAAGAAGGTTGTTGTTGGTGAAGACATTCATATGGGGATTTATTTTGTAGAAGGGGAGTTGGGATTCGATTAATGATATGGACAGCTTGTTGAATTGAAAAATGCCAAAAATTGGTAGGGATATGAGATTGAAAGGAGAGGGCTCGAGCCACATTAAGGATATGTTGATGCTTCCTTTCTACAATACCATTTTGTTGAGGAGTCTCAACACAAGACCTTTGATGAATGATGCCTTTAGAAAGATAAAATGAAGGCATGATGAACTCAAGTCCATTATCACTTCTCAAGCATTTAAGTTTCTTATGGAATTGAGTATCAATGAAAGAAATGAAATTCATGAGATGATTTCTTGTTTCACCTTTACATTTCATAAAAATGACCCATGTAAATCTACTAAAGTCATCAACCAAGGTTAAAAAATATTTAAATCCGGAAACAGAAGGGGTAGCATAGGGTCCCCAAATATCAACATGTAGTATATCAAATATTTGAGTGGAATGAATAAGACTATGAGGAAATGATGTTTTCTTATGTTTTGCATAATGGCATATATCACAAGGAGAGTGGGTACTGGTGTATTTTACAATGGGAAACTGAATGGAAATACATTTGTGTATGGAATCCGAAATGTGACCCAATCTATAATGCCAAACATTTGCAGAATCAGTTGACTTAGACGACAAACTTGGAAAAACAGAATTACAAATTGAAGCAGAAACTAAACCATTATTTTGAGATTTATTTAGAAGTGAAGAATCCAACACATACAGTCCTCCAAACTTCTTAGCTGTACCAATCACTCTCTGATTCAAAATCTGCACAATAGAACATGTATCAATAGAAAACAAGAAACTGGCATTAGAAGTTTTCAAAAATTGAGATATTGAAAATAAATTGATGTTGAAATCAGGAATGTAGTAAACATTATGAAGGATAAGTGAATTGGATAAGGATACTGTGCCTGCTATGGTTGTCACTATTTTATTACCATTTGGTAGTGACATGGAGATAGGTGGAATGTTGTAGAAAGAAGAAAAATTTTGCAAACAGTGAGTGATATGATCAGTTGCTCCTGAGTCTATGACCCAAAGAGTAGATTTCTTACCGATTATGGGAGTGGATGTGGAAGTATAAGCTGCGGGAAGTGAGATAACTGAATTGACAGCAGGCTGAGGCATAGTAGCATTGGTGTTTGACGTTGAAGCTTGCAAATTTGAATGTTGTAGAAGCTGCAAAATCTGATTATATTGCTCATGGATAGAATTCAGTGAAGGGCTGCTAACAGATCCTTGGTTCTGGACAGCATCAGTATACTTTTGTTCAGAAACCGCAAGATTCGCTGACTTAGGACCTTTGTTTTGATAACCAGGAGGATAGCCATGGAGAAGGAAACAAGTCTCAATTGTATGATTATGTCTTCCACAATGACTACAAGTGCGAGTAATGCCTTGATTCTGTCCTCTTGTTCCATTATAAGATCCTTTACCTCGACCTCTATAGCTAGAAGAACCACCATGAGCAAAACCTTTGTTAGAATTGGTTTGCTGAACTTGATTAACAGCTGATTGTTGATCAACAGGAATTTCACCAAAAACAGGAATATGTGTTTGTCTTTCTTGTTGAAGTACAAGAGAAAAAGTCTTATCCAGTTCAGGCAAAGGATTAATTAGCATAATCTGAGAGCGCACATGTGCATATTGCTCATTCAAACCTTTCAAAAACTTAATTACTTTGTCTTGCTCATTATACTTTTTGAGATCAGAAGCAACACCACAAGTGCAAGGGATGGCACAAGTGCAATCACGAATTGGCCGGAAGTTCTGAATTTCTTCCCACAAAGTGGTTAATTGTGTAAAATAGGAGGAGATATCAAGATTACCTTGTTGAAATTTAGCCAATTCCTCAAGAATATCAGCAACTCTGAAAATATCACCCTGTGCAAAACGGTTCTCCAATCGCTTCCAAACCACGGAGGCTCGATCACACCAAATGATTGATTTCACAATGGTTTCAGAAATACATCGTTGAAGCCAAGACAGAACCATGTTGTTACATCTTAACCATGGTTCATGAAGGAGATTTGAAACAGGAGGAGGATTTAGGGTGCCATCAACAAATTTCAATTTGTTCTTGGAAATTAAGGCGACCCGCATAGATTGCGACCAAGTCTGGTAATTCTTGTTATCCAATGATGGAGTAACAAGAACAAGTGATGGATTTTCATTAGGATGCAAGTAGTAAGGATTTGAAGGATTGGTTGCAAAATCAAAAAATGGTGGATTCTCCATAGAGATGAAAGAAATCAAATAATCAAGGAATCAAATGAACAGCGGAATGAAAACTGAAAATAAAAATTCAGAAATTGAATAATAAAGAGGATTCTTGAGATGAATCGATCAACAAGAGAAATTGATGAAGAGATTCACAACTGATACCATGTTAATATTTAGAACACAGTAGAAAATAGAAAGACAAGTGATATATAATTCTCATTGATCTATGTGTAAAAGTACATGACAGGTTTATTTATACACTAAAATAAAGAGAAGACTAATCAACATGTATAAATACAATTGAATAGAATACTAATAAGCAGGCTAACTAATAGGTTATAGTTAATGATAATTAAATTAAATATTAACATGTAACATCTAAGGTGAAGTAATTTTCCTAGTTTCAACAATGGATTGATATGGCCTTAAATTGGAAATGGAGTTAACACTGCATGTGGCTTTTTCTCTTCAAAGTTACTCATCTTTGATATTTTTTCTTATCCAATGTTAAAGTGAGTATATGTCTGTGCTTTAATAGAAAATATGTGTGTATATATATATATATATATATATATAAACCTACAAAATTATATTTATGAATTCAACTCTTGTAATTGTATGTAAATGGTAGTAAAAAAATATTTCAACTCTAAAATAATACTCTATTGTTACCTGATTCTCGTCGAGACCAGAACGCCTAAATTTTGTTGTTGAACGACAATCATTAAGGTCAGAAATCTCAATTTCATACTTTTCACAAAAAGACACTACATTGGTAAACAATTTATCCCAACCATTTTCTCTCTGCTTTGGATCCTCTAATTATTACTGATTTAATTGAAGACCGCACACAAGCTGACAAGAAAAGAAACGTGTAAAGCTGACAAGAATAGCGTGGTTGAGGACCACTTCAATTGAATTACATTTTTTTTTGAAGCAGCATTGAATTACATTTTAGTCATTTGAGATTGTGGCCTTGCTATCTTTCCATGAAAAAATATATAGAACGCATGGAAAAAAAAATTACATTATATAGAATGCATGGAAAAAAAATTACATTTCGTTTTTTCAAAATAAAATTACATGGCCTACCATGCATACCAATATCACCATGACATTGATTGAGGGAGGCTACATTAAAAACTACATTTATGTTTGCGAGTTTCTTATTTCATCCTGGTAGACGACATTGATGTATCGTTTAGATGCTGAGTCAAAAAGTTAGAGGGATCAAAACCAAAAAACAAAATTCGTAGAGGGAATAAAACTAACAAATGAGAAGGCAAAAAATACAAAAAAAAAAAATCAAAAAATTCTTCAACTTCTTCCTTTTATTTCTACATCATCTTTAACACCACCTTCATCAACATTCATAAAGATCCCAAAAAAAAAACCAAAAAATTCTATATTTTGAAGATGATGAAGAAGAAATATATAGAACGAAGAAAATGAAGAATTTTTTGGATATTTTTCTCGATTGTTTGTTTTCTTGTTTCTTAGTTTTGGTCCTTTTAGTAATTTTGTTTTTTTGGTTTTCGTTCCTCTAACTTTCTAACTCAGCATCTGAGATGACACATCAGCGTCGTCTGCCACGTCACATGTCGCAACGTCATCATGTGATTCCCGCATACTCATTTTTGTAACAAATGATGACAACATATGGACCAAAACCAAAACGATGATAACTTACATGGTTTGTTTTAGAACAAATTAATACATGGACGAAAACCAAAAACACGTGAACTTACAATGACGATTTACCTATTTAAGCCATTTTTTAATGACACTAGCAATATAACATTCTTATAAATAAATTTGTTTAAGGACAGTGAAAAAGCCACCCCAAACTCTTTATTTTTTGAAAGATAATTATTTCAATTTTATACGGTATATATTGTTTTTTACAAAAAGAATATATAGAGTAATATGTAATATTAGGCAATCTGGTTTATCTATTGCATAAGAAAAATATCAAAAATGAGTAATTTTGCAGAGAAAAATATAAAAAATATCACCTTTCACGTAACTTTTGTTTACACTAAATGTCTAAATATATACAATGACAAACGTTTGCTCAAATCAAGAGGTCTAGCTAGATGGTGATGGTGATATTAATCCAGACTTGCAATCTCGTCGTGAATCGATTAGAAATTTATTTATTTACCCTTTTCGCAATCTGATCTTGTGCCTCCTATTATTACTTGCTAAGTTTATGATAATTTTCTGTGAATTCGAATAAAAATTGCGTAATGAATAAATACTTATTAAATCTAAAGTGAATTCGAATAAAAATTAATTAAATCTAACGTAAATTCAAATAATTAAAATTGTTTATTCGAATAAAAATTAATTAATTCTAACGTGAATTCGAATAAAAACTAATTAAATCTAACGTGAATTCAAATAATTAAAATTGCGTATTCGAATAAAAATTAATTAAATCTAACGTGAATGCAAATAATTAAAATTGCGTATTCGAATAAATAAATTCGAAAAGTAAATAAATAAGATAATTATTGTTCAATTCAAAACAACATGTATTATGCATATTCAACTATATATGTTATCACATCACATTACATTACACTACATTCCGGAATGTACCTTCCAACTGCAATAATTGTCTTACCTCTGAATGGGGTAAATTCAAACTTGCTAAACAGCATGACTCCAGCATGCGATCAGCATTTAAAATGCCGATCGAATGCTGGATTCCTGCCGTTTAACAAGTTTTAATTACCCCATTCAAAGGAGTTGCAGTTGGAAGGTGCATTTATTTCGTAGTTACTGACGATCTTTTGGACGTTTATACCGAACGTTTGTACCTTCAAACTACAACAATTGTGTTACCTCTGAATGGGGTCAATTCAAACTTGCCAAGCAGCAGGACTCCAATATACAACGGCATTCCCATAGTTCCATTCAAAATATTAAATTCTTGTTAGATTTGGTTTAAATGACGGTATTCAAGTGTCAAAAGAATGAGGTTCATTCCTTGACACTTCAATACCTTCATTTAAACCGGCCTAACAAGAATTTAATCTTTTGAAAAGGAACAATGGAAATGTCGGTCGAACATTGGAGTCCAACCGTTTGGCCAGATTGAATTACCCCATTCAAAGGAAGACAATTGTTGTAGCTGGAAGGTGCATTCATTCGATTTTCAAGATATCCTTACTTTCAAGATCTCATGTTCGATTTTCTACGCTGTAAATTTCGGTGGGCTAGTTTCACTACTACAAATTCTCGTTTTTCTTTCCGAGTTTCCTATGGAAAATAATACGCAGGAATTCTTGGGGATTTTGCCTCGTCCTGTAGCGCAAGACTATTTTCTTGCGGTCCTCGTGAGCTTAGCTCAGTTGGTATGGACAATGCATAAAATATGCGAGGTCTGGGATTCGAACCCGGCCACCACAAAAAAAAAAAAAAAAAAAAAAAAACTTTTTTCTTGCGGGTTCTATCACGTCATGAATATCCACAGGTAATGAATACATGATTTGCTGCAGGTTTTTTTTTTTGGATTTTCAATTTTCACTTCCTGCAAATTTTGCTGCGGTTTTGATTCAATTTCTTTTATTTTATTTTTTTTTTATAAATTGAATATGGACCTTCTAATTTAAAATTGTCCAAATCAAATCATAGTTAAATGGAATGTCAAACCATTTTTTTATCGATTGCAGTTAATTATTTTTAAACACATTCAATGTTAAAATATTTTAAGAAATACTATTTGAACACAAATATTGACAAAAAATACTTGGACACCATGTGAAATATGATAATAATATAAAAGGGTAATCAAATCATGTGAGTCTCATATAAATTTGGTGGATCAGACGTGAATTTTAACCAATCAAAGAAAGTGTGTTGAAAAATGTGTTAGAATGTGTGCTGCTAGCATTCCTCTATAAATTATGAGTTGAGGTGTTTGGTTTGCAAAACAGTAAGTACTAGACAGAACAGTACAGGATAGAACAGCACAACATAAGGCAGAACAACACAGGACAAATTTTTTATGGCAATGAGTAATTTTTTGGGGACAAAATGTTATTTCGGTATTTTAGACAACTTGTACGTGGGACAAAAAGTTGTACTGTGGTTTGGTGAGGGACAAAAATATGAGTTTTTTGTCCTGTCACTTGCCTCCAGTTTGTCCTGTACCTGAAAGAGTCTTACAAATCAAACACTGGACAACTAGTGCATAGATATAATGTATAGAACAATCCTCGTGAGCTTAGCTCAGTTGATAGCTCAGATGGTAGTGAGCTCCTGCCACTAGTCTACTTGACAAAAAATAATAATAATGTATAGAACATGATTATGATTTAGATTTAAAATGGCTGTTATTAATTAAAATTTATTTAGACGGTTATATTGCGTTCATAAATTCTGTCCAATTTATACAACGTTTTACTTATTTGATTTGAAATATTAATTGTGAGGTGAGATATTGTGTGCACTTATGATAGGCTTATTGTTAGACATTAATTCCATTTAAGCCTTGCAAGAAACACCTTCTTTCTCCTTACCATTCAAGGAAAACTGACATGACAAATTCATTAACAATCACTTGAGTAACTTGCAAAAAATATCTATCTCATGCATCGGTTTCAAATTCTTCACATCTATTTCCAAATATTTATCTCAATTAATTGCTGTTTAATATTGATATTATTATATCATCACTGCATATTTGTACATATAGCATGTAATTTGCAAACAAGTTATAGAACGATATATATTGGCATTTTCTCTTTATTAAAGGAAAGACTAACATTGCATAAGAAAAATAGAAACATTAGTAACTTTGCAGAAAACCACATGCAGTGTTGATTCCATTTCCAGCTCAAGGTCATATCAATGCAATGCTGAAACTGCTGAATACAATCACAGATAGAGGCCTTAGAGGCTTTGACACCGAATACAATCACAGATAGAGGCCTAATTGCTAGTTGGTGTCCACAAGAGAAACTGCTGAACCACCATTCGATTGGTGGATTCTTGACTCATTGTGGATGGAACTCAACTACCAAAAACATATGTGCCGGAGTGCCAATGTTGTGTTGGCCTTTCTTTAGTGATCAGCCAACAAACTGTAGATTGATTTGCAATGAATTGGAGATTGGAGTAGAAATCGATAGGAATGTTAATAGAGAAAATGTGGAGAATCTGGTCAATGAGATTATGGTTGGAGAGAAAGGAAACAAGATGAGGAGAAAAGCCACGGAGTTGAAAAAGAAGGCAGAGGAGGACACAGTACCTGGTGGTTGTTCATACATGAACTTGGACAAAGTGATCAAGGATGTCTTGCTTAAACAAAATTAGATTAAAATGATTTTATGTCTGCAAAAGAGTATTGTATTTTTTGCCAGTATTATCGGTATTCTTTAAATGCAAAGCTGAATAGATCAGGAGTTGAAAATCCATGGTTCTTTTTCAGTGGCTCATATTCTGGAGCACTCAGTGCATGGTTCCGTCTTAAGTTTCCCCATTTAACATGTGAATGTCTTGCCAGTTCTGCCGTTGTTCTTGCTGTTCAAGACTTCGGTGAATTCGATCAACAGATTGGTGAGTCGGCTGGTCCTGAGTGTAAAGCAGTATTACAAGAAACTACTCAACTCGTTGAAACAAAACTTGCAGCCGATGGAAAGGCTTGAGATCAATTTTTAATGCAGATGATCTTGAAATTGATGGAGACTTCTTGTACTATCTGGCTGCTGCTGCTGTTATAGCGTTTCAGTAAGGAAATCCAGATAAGTTATGCAAGCCTTTGGTTGATGCAAAGAACGCTGGTGAGGATTTGATGGATGCATATGCCAGATATGTCAAAGAGTACTACATTGGAACCTTTGGCATCGCTGCAAAAATTTATGATCAGGAATATTTGAAAAAAACTGCAATTATTGAGGACACATTGCTAATGGGGGCAGATTATTATGAGACAGATGCTGATAGGGGGTTTTTGGCTGCTAAAGGCAGTGTTCCGATTGGCATTGGCAAAAATTCTCATATCAAAAGGGCAATTATTGACACGAATGCTAGAATTAATTTCCTTTTAATTCAATCGCCACCGCCGCTTCCGAAAAAACCACCAGATCGACATGTTTCTACAGTCATCAATTCTTCTTCAAGTATGATGCAGACTGGATATGAACAGAAATTGAAAGACCTAACAACTGAGCTTGCCGATTACAAATTTAAAATGGAAATGCTGATGGATGAACATGAAAAATTGTCAGAGCTGGTGGAGGACTACAAATCGAGAGAACTGAAATTCAAAAGCACTATTAATTCACTTGAATCAAAACTTACAGACAATGAATATGAAAGACAACAATACATGGATGAATCCAGAAATTTGAATGTTCAATTGCAGCACGCATGTGAATTTGAAAATGAGATTATGGCTCTCAAGAGCGAGTTGAACACTGCCAATACTAAGAAAGAGAGACTGAAAGCCTCGTTATGCTTGAAATCTGATCTGAACTATGTGATGATCAGAAGGCCTAAAAAACAATTCATTCTTTTGAAAAGTTTATTTGTGTCTAAATGGTAATTTATCACAGATCTTGTATTTTTCAGTATGCATTGTTTCAATATTCATTTCATAAAGTTATAAATACCATTTGAAGCTTTTTATAATTTTCCTAAGGCTTGATTAGTCGCCCTATATACTTTGTATGTTATGATTGAATCTTCTAGTTTATGATATATGTTCCCCCAATCTCTACTGTCTTTAGTCCGGATGATGTGACCAGAATTCTAAATACTCCACTTCATCCTCAGTTACCGAAGATAAGCGGTTTTGGCGAGTGGAGAATAATGGGAATATTTGGTGAACAAGGCTTATCACCTTTGTGTGCAAGAATTAATTGATACATCCCCTTTAAGATTTGGGGGAGCGGTGGCATTTGATTTGGAAAATAAAAACTGCACTGAAGGTTATAAATTTCTGTGGCCGGTGTGTAGACAAAGCTGCCCAACACGATTAATTTCCCAACCAATTGTGCTATTTGTGTCGATGCATTGGAAGACAACTTGCACGTATTCTTTACCTATCCGACAGCGACAGCGTCTGGCAGAAAAGTAGTTTTTCTGCTACTGTTTCTGCTAGATCAGCAGCCCACGGTTCAGCTGCTGCAGATGTCGTTCTCCAACTCCTACACCAGTTTTCGGAGAAAGAACCGTCATATTTTTCTGCTATAATGTCACACATTTGGAAGTAAGAAAATCATAAGATTTGGAAAAACACTTTCGTTGCACAAAACTTTGTGATTACTTGAGCTGAAGCGCCTGATAAACCATTTGCAAGCTACCCGTAATATTCAGCCCCATACAGGTTTGGATCAGGTTTAAAGATGACGATAAATGGAGAAAACGTGCAGCGGTTCAAGTCAAATCTAACATTAACGCTTCCTTTTCTTCTCATAAAATCAAGGTTGTATTTGGAATTTGTATTAGAGATAAATATGGCGCATTTATTCTTGCTAAAACAGAATATTCACACCAATTTGTCCAATTCATATTGGCGAAGCTCTTGGTTTTCTTTCGGCGCTCAAGTGGATTTATGAGCTAAATTTGGAACCTGTGGATTTATAAAGCTTCCCATGATGTTATTACATAAAACAAAAGATCTTCACTTAGCGTTGAACCCTTTTGAAACAATGCATTGTAAAAAAATACAAGGTATGTGATTGCTTACAATTTAGATATAATTAGAAATCTAAATCATGCATTGTTTGTGCTCGCAAAAGAAATAAAATCAACAAGAAAAGATCATATAAATCTAATAGTTTTTAAGCATGACATCCTTAATCACTTTGTCCAAGTTCATGTATGAACTACCACCGAGTCTCGTGTCCTCCGCTGCCTTCTTCTTCAACTCCGTCGCCTTTTGCCTCATCTTCTTTCCTTTCTCTCCCACCATCAATTCATTGATCAGTTTCTCTACCTCTTCTCTCTTTACATTGGTATCAATTTTCATCCCAATCTCCCATTCTTCGCAAATAATTCTACTGCTAAGTGGTTGATCAGCAAAAAATGGCCAACACAACATTGGCACTCCAGCACATATACTCTCCATGATTGAGTTCCATCCACAATGAGTCAAGAATCCACCAATTGAAGGGTGATTCAATACCTTCTCTTGTGGACACCAACTTGCTATTAGTCCTCTATCTGAAATTTCTTTCAAAAAATCAGATGACAACACCTGTGAGCCACCAATAACAAGATCAGGCCTAATGATCCACAAAAAGGGTTTCTTGCTGTTGGCCAAACCCCATGCAAACTCTAATAGCTTCTCTCGAGACATAACAGTGATGCTGCCAAAATTTACATAAACAACAGATCCTGGTTCTTTTGATTCAAGCCATTCAAGACATTTAGTATCTTCTTTCCAAAGATTAGAGTCTAAAGATTTCAAGTGATTTTCTGGAATTTGATCTAAAAAAGAAGAAAATGGGCCAATTGTGTATACAGAAGGGAATATAGAACTAAGAGCATTGATAGCATCACTCTCAAGTTCATTAGAAGTATTGAAAATAATGGTTGAGCCTCTTTGACATTTATCTGTCTCTTCAATTTTATATTTTATCACATCAGGATCTTTTATCCTTATTATATCAGGAAAATCCTTCAAACTAATGCTTTTCAAACCTGGAATCCATTCAACTTTAGTGTCCAAATTTCCATCTGTTAGATTACTCTCATCTGCATATCACAATTTCAAAAGTCAATAGCTTGAAGTTATATATATAAAATATATATCAAGGTTTAAAATCGCCTTTGCAATAATGATTGTGGTTTGTAGTTTCATCATACTGTCATTGCTTATAATCGTGCGGTTGATGAAACCTCAAATTTAATGCAATTAGCAAGACATCAAAACGGTTGTGTTCGGCCCATATTGCGCTCACAATCCTTTTTGTGAAAAACCTTGATGCAGACATACATGTACACACACAACATACCTCCCTTAGGATGAAAAAGGGAACATAATGATTACCTTTGAGTGGTAGCACACCATTCTGAAACAATTTAGTAATGTGAAAAGTAGAGTAGAAGTAAGATGCACTACATGGGGAAAAGAGAACAATTGGGAGTGCATGTTCTTCAGCAGCATCTACTGTAAATGCCATATTGCAATCAGAAACTAAGCAAGTAACTGGAGGGATAAGACCAGCAGTAGCAGAGTCATTAAGTTTAGCAAGAAATACACCAAAGAATTGGTGAAAATTGTTCATGATTGATAGACAAAGAGCGCGTAAATCTTGACTAACATCGCCATCACCATCTGTTGGAGTTAAACCATCTGGAATAGTCTCAAAGCTAAAATCAGTTAAACCATCAAAGGCATTTGGACCTCTTGATTTGAGCAAGCGTTTGTGATTGTATTCAGTGTTGACAAAGGTTATGTGAAATCCTCTAAGGTGAAGTAGTTTTCCTAGTTTCAACAATGCATTGATATGGCCTTGAACTGGAAATGGTGTTAACACTGCATGTGGCTTTCTCTCTTCAAAGTTACTCATCTTTGATATTTTTCTTATCCAATGTTAAAGTTAGTACACGTCTTTGCTTTAATAGAAAAAAAAAAAAAAAAAAAAAAAAAAAAAAAAAGGCATATATATATATATAAATTAAGGGAAATTCTACGGTGAAGTCGTTAAAATGACTTTTTTGGTGAAGTCATTAGAATGACCGATCATAATACATCTGTGTATTTAATGCATGTCACATCAAATTTTAGTGCGCATTGTACATTTGCTCATATGGTGTACCACTATATTTTTACTTGTTGCAATTGTGTTCTTGATTAAATCAAAATTAAACATTTTATTATTATTATTATTTTTTACCAATCAACCTTGAATTAAATATAAACAAATAAATTATTAATCAATGAAAAAACTAAGTGAGATTGAAAAAATAAATGAAATTGGGGAAGGATTAGATGCAGGATTATGAACCGGTTCAAAGCAAGCAGAAGAACATGATTTCGAGCGAACATGATTAGATACAAGATTATGCGATAGAACAATCTCACTTAGTTTTTGAATGATACGAACCGGTTCAAAGCGGAATTGCATTTCGATTTCAAACCGCATGGAAGAACATGATTTTGATTTTGAATGGAAGAATTGGATTTCAAATGGATTTCGATTTTGAGATGAGGAACTCAAGATTTTGAATGGATTTCAATTTCGATTTCGATTTTGAATTGGGTTAAGAATGATTTTTGTCAGTGATGGTCATGTCTTCCATTTTGGGAAGAAGATGAAGAAAAATGAATAATATGCATAACGTGAAGAAAGGTTGAACAAATTGAAAAGATGAAGAACAAATAATGATTTTATTTTTTTAGAAATTTTAAATAAAATAAGTTAATAAATCAATTAATGTTTTGTATGAGGACTGATTTGTAATAAAGTAAAATTTAGTGTTACAGTGGTCCATCACAAAGACACTAGCTGACATGGCATGAACAACTATGCTATTGGTTAAACAAAATGACTTTTTTAAAAAAGTCATTTTTTTAACTGCACCATAGAAGCTCCCATAAATTAACCTACAAAATGCGGTGGCAACTAGGCTACCCATGAAAGAATGATGGGTAATTTACCCCAACCAATACACATTAGCCACATGAGTACATATTCATGAACTATCTTGACCCCACAAATAAATTGCTCATTTTCATTAGTTGGTGGGTAAATTACCCACCATTCTTCATAGGAAATTTAAAAAAAAACCAATAAATAAACCTACAAAATTATATTTACGAATCCTCCAATTATTTACTGATTTAATTGAAGACCAAACACAAGCTGACATGAATGAAAAGAAGCGTGTAAAGCGTGTATAGCGTGCATGGTTTGATGATAAAATATTTGCTGATTTTTGGTTGAGGAGTGGACCCACTTCCATTGAATTACATTTTACCCATTTGAGATTCTGGCCTTACAATCTTTCCATGAAAAAAATATATAGAATGCATCGAAAAAAATAAAAAATAGTCTTATGCTTAATGAGATGTTTTTTTAGAATAAATTCAAATGTTGGATTATGATTAACGTTCTTAAAATAATACCAAAATAATTGTGTTATGTTTTAGAATAAATTTCAAATGTACGTTAAACCATGATTAACTAAACAGTTTATTTATTATAATTCATTTAAAATTTAAGTTCTTAAATTCGTTAGTTATTTATATCAAATAAACTATAATAAATAAATTTCTTAAAAAAAAAAAATTATAATAAATAAATTGTTTACAAGTATATATTTTTATAATAGAAAACAATTTTTTGAAGCATAAGAATTGTGTTAATGTAAAACATTGACTAAAAAAATTGTGTTAATGAAACATAAATGTTCATTGAGTGTGAAAAAGGAAACCTAAATATTGTTAGAATGATGAGAGGGAGTGGTGGAGAATGGATTGATGGTTTTGTTACAGGGCCGGCCCATAGCCCGTCGAGGTTGGGCGACGACACCGGGCCTCCAATTTTTTGGGGTCCAAAATTTTTTTTTTTTATATGTAAGACACGAAAATAATGGTTATATATCTATTAAAAGCAAGTTTATTCAATTTGTACCGTTTGCTTTAGAGGCATGGCCACTTTTTGTTGAGTGTGAGATCATGTGTTCAAGATTCATCAAAGTATGATTTCTAATATTTTTTTTTTAAAATAACTTTTTTTTTTTTGGGGTCCAGAATTTTTTTTTTTGCATCCCTTATAAAATTAAAACCGGGCCTATGAATTTGTTAAGACGGCCCTATTTTGTTAAATTCATTGGCGATTGTAGTGCGTTTGTGGAAGAGCTTTGGGGAGTGTTGCAAGGTTCGATATATGCAAGAAGGATGGGATCTAGAGCAGTTGAATTGAATGTGGATTCTATTAGTGTGAAGAAGACTATAAAGGAAGGTATGACAGATAGTCGTTTGGGTAGAGCTTTGGTTAATAAAAGAATTTGCTATTAGAGATGGATTAGAATGTTGATGTTTCTTATTCATATTGAGATGATTTAGCCAATTACTTGCTCTTTGGATTATAATCTGAAGATATATGAGACATGTCCAACTCAAATTACACATTTATTATTAACCAGTATTATGGGGATTTCTACCCCTCGATTAATTTCTTTGTAGTTTTTCTTTGTTTCTGGGCTTAGGCCCTCATTTCTATCAACGACAAAAAAAAAATGATGAAGCCACATGATTATTAATAAGACTTAAATGTAGTTCATTAGATTAAGATAAAATGAAGGTGGAGATTTTAAATAACTCTTTAGAGTTACTCTTGGAGTCAATATATCTCTCCTCATAAAAATATAATATATAGAGTAATATGTAACATTACGTAATCTGTTTTATCCGGTGCGTAAGAAAAATTCAAAGATGAGTAATTTTGAAGAGAGAAAACCACATGTTGCAGAGAAAAATATCAGCTTAGAGGCTTTCACATAACTTTTGCTAACACTAAATGTATAAATACAAGAGGAATGCTAGCTACACACATTTTAACATACACTTTTCAACTATCGGTTAAAACTCACATAGGTCACACCAAGTTTATATGGGTCCACATCACTACAACATAATTAAGATCTAGTATCAGTTGAAAAATGCAACTAAATCAAGGAAAATGGTACTAATTAAATTTAGTAATATTTGAATAATTGTTAGGTAAAGTCCGTGTTATTAAATAGTTTTAGTAACAATCTATAGAATTATTAGTAACATTAAAAAAATGTTGCATATTTATATTTTTGCAACACTTTTAATATTGTCTATAACATTAAAAAAATGTCGCATAATAACTTTTGAGAATCTGTAAAAAGGATCGCAAAACTGACTAGAGTAAAATTGTGAAAGATGTTCTCATGCTCATTTGAAATTTGATTTCATAATAGAATGCACTATGCAACACGATTTCAATTACATACTAAACTGATTACAAGTTTTCATCCAATAAAGCATGTATAGGAAAGAAGGAAAATGTGTAATAAACCTTCAATATGGAGGCATAAAATATATAGGCTCTGTTCCTTTTTATTATGTTTTCATTTTCTCACTAGTGCCCATCTGTAGTCCCACTAGTTTTTGCAATGCAATATCCTCAAGCATGACATCAATCAACCTCCTAAGCTTTCATCATCACAAGTTGACCAAGAGGTTTTTACCTTCAAAGAACTTGCAACAAATTTAAAAACATCCAAGGAATAAAATTATATGGATATATCATATCCTCTTCTCATATTCTTTCATTTCACCTCCATGTATAAACCATAGAATTCAACTTGCCATTTATTTCCCCTTGTTTGTGAAAACTAATAAAGAAGCCAATGTATGAAAATATAGCTGATATATTACTTTTATATGGACAATCTTTGAATGTGGCTTCATAAATACTGGACTAACAATCTTTTATAGTGTGAAAACAAAAGGAGAGCAGATAATTAAGCAGACTTACTTGTAGAGCAAGTAAACTGGCCTTTAACAAATAGCTAGTATTTGGATATAAATATGCCTTGTATCATTGTTAATAATCAATATGAAACCCTTTTCTCGTCACATTAATTGATTGATTGATTATAATGTGTTCAATACAACCGGGTATATGTATATCAACCATAATTTAGAAACGAGTTAGAGATGTGACCGCCTTTGCAAGAATATACATGAGAAATCTTATTTGCTTGTCTTCTAACCAACTCAACACTAAAACTTCTATAAAAAGATGAAAATAACGATTTTTGATAATATCACCTAACTCAGTAACAACTTTCTTGGAGGAGAAGAAGATATTAACAACTTTCTTTGAATATCGTTCAAACTCCACCGGTTCCAAATTTAGCTCATTAATCCACTTGAGCACTGAAACAAAACCAAGAGCTTTGCCAATGTGAACTGCACAAATTGGTGTGAACCATTCTGTTTTAGGAAGAATAAAATCGACATATTTATCTCTAATATAAATTCCAAATTCAACTAGTTGTTATGAGACGAAAAGGAAGCATCAATGTTACATTGGTGTATATATATAGAGAAGGAAACATAGTATCAAGAGCATATTCATAACATCACTCTCTAGTTCATTAAAAGTATTGAAAACATTAGAAGAGATGAAATGTATATGCTACTTCAACGAAAAATTCTGTCTAAAGTTTTTCAAATCTGGAACCCAGTCTACTTCAGTGTCCAAATATACATTTGCTTAGATAACTCTTATTTGCATATCATAATTACAAAAGTTAATGGCTTGAAAAAAAGCGCGCCAGCGAAGACATCATATTGAGATTGCAACCAAATGCTGCTATATGTTGCGATCTCAAAGACATCATAACATATATGTTCTGTACAGATTGCGGTTGTGAACCTTTTCTCAAAACCTTGACTGACACAAACACACACTTCTCTTAGGAAGAGAGAAAAGAACATAAGTTGCTACCTTTCAGTGGTATGAAACCTTTCTCAATCAATGTACGAAAATGTAAAACAGACAAGAAAGAACATACACTAAATAGGACAAGGAGAACCGTTGGAAGTGCAAGTTCTTCAACAACTTGTATGGTAAATGACATGAAACTAAGCAAGTAACAGGAGGCACAAGACCAGATTGCGAAAAGTGTAAATGAATTTATTTCTAATCGATTCACGACGAGATTGCAAGTCTGGATTAATATCACCATCACCATCTAGCTAGACCTCTTGATTTGAGCAAACGTTTGTGATTGTATTTAGGAGAAATACTAGCAACACACATTTTAACACGCACTTTTCAACACGCTCTCTTTGATCCGTTAAAACTCACGTAGGTCACACCAAATTTATATGGGTCCCACATGATTTGGTGGGACCCGTATTAATTTTAACCAATCAAAGAGAGTGTTGAAAAGTGTATGTTAAAATGTATGTTGCTAGTATTTCTCATCTAGATTACTTCTAAAAATGATATTTCCATTTTATTATGTTTTCATTCTACTATGTTGTAGTGATTGAGTCCCACTGGTGCTCATCAATCTAATAATATCTTCGGAGACCGAAAATTTTTTCCAAAAAACAGTTTTTTCGATATCTTTTTTTTCAGCAAAGTTTTTTCGAAATCTTAAAACAACTATTAGCAACCACTTTGTCAACAAAAAAAAAAACAATTAGCAACCACCATCTACAACATTAAACCATCTTCTCCATCCATTCACCCCTTGATTCATAACTACAATTGATTTTTTCAAAAAACAATTATTATTGATTCACTCTTCTTTGTTACTAGTGTTGGGTTGAGACCTTTCTTTCATGTTCGATTTTCCACCATATGCCAATTTTGGTAAGTTGGTTGGCCTTCTTTATTCGAAAAAAAATGTCTTAGGAGTTGATTTGATATAGAAAACATGATAATGATTTAGATTTAAAATGGTTGTTATTTATTAAAATTGATTTAAAAGATTATATTGCGTTCATGAAATCTGTCCAATTTATACAATTTTTACTATTTGATTTGAAATATTAATTGAAAGGTGAGATATTGTTCGCAATGATTATAGCTTTATTGTTAGACATTAATTCCATTCAACCTTGGAAGAAACACCTTTGTATTTACTCCATTAACAAGGAAAACTGACATTACAAATTCATTAACAATCACTTGAGTAACTTGCAAAAAATATTTATCTTATGCATCGGTTTCAAAGTCATCACATCTGTTTCCGAATATTTATCTCAATTAATTGCTATATAATTTGCAAACAAGTTATATAACGATATATATTGGCCTTTTCTCTTTATTAAAGGAAAGACTCATACTTTAACATTGCATAAAAGAATATCAAAGATGAGTAACTTTGCAGAAAAAAAACCACATGCAGTGTTGACTCCATTTCCAGCTCAAGGCCATATCAATGCATTGTTGAAAATAGGAAAACTACTTCACCTTAGAGGCTTTCACATAACCTTTGTCAACACCGAATACAATCACAAACGTTTGCTAAAATCAAGGGGTCCAAAAGCCTTTGATGGTTTCACTGATTTTACCTTTGAAACGATACCAGATGGTTTAACTCCAATTGAAGGTGATGATGAAGTAAGTCAAGACTTATTCTCTCTTACTCAATCAATCATGACGAACTTTCGCCACTTCTTTGATGAATTTCTGGCTAAACTTCATGAATCTGCCACTGCTGGTATTATCCCCCCAGTCACTTGCTTAGTTTCTGATTGCTACATGCCATTTACAGTAGATGCTGCCGAAGAACATGCACTCCCAATTGTTCTCTTTTCCCCGGTCAGTGCATGTTACTTACTCTCTACTTCTTTGATTCCTAAATTGTTTCAGAATGGTGTGCTACCACTCAAAGGTATATCATTTATGTTCTCTTTTTCTTTCTAAGAGATGTGTTTTATGTGTGTAACGTATGCTTTAATATCAAGGTTTCCTAAAAATAAAAATAAAAGGCCGAAGATAAACGTTGTGATGTCTTTGTAATTGCACTTATTTGAGGTTGCATCAACCGCATTTGGTTGCGATTATATGCAAAGACAGTATGATGAAACTATTAACCACAATCATTGTTGCAAATTAATGTGATTTTAAACCTTGATATATCTTCTACATATATAACTTCAAGCTATTGAATTTTGTGATTGTGATATGCAGATGAGAGTTATTTAACAGATGGATATTTGGACGCAACAGTAGACTGGATTCCAGGTTTGAAAAACTTTAGATTGAAGGACCTTCCTGATTTAATTAAGGTAACAGATCCTAATCACTTGATCATAAAATATAAAAATGAAGTGACAGATAAATGTCAAAGAGCATCTGCTTTTGTTATCAATACTTCTTATGAACTTGAGAGTGATGTTATGAATTCTCTCTATTCTATATTCCCTTCTCTATACACCATTGGTCCATTGGCTTCTTTTTTAAATCAAAGTCCACAATATCACTTGGAAACATTAGACTCTAATCTTTGGAAAGAAGATACTAAATGTCTTGAATGGCTTGAATCAAAAGAACCAGGATCTGTTGTTTATGTAAATTTTGGCAGCATCACAATTATGTCTCAAGAGAAACTCTTAGAGTTTGCTTGGGGTTTTGCCAATAGCAAAAAAAACTTTTTGTGGATTATTAGGTCTAATCTTGTCATTGGTGGCTCAGTGGTGTTGTCATCTGAGTATTTGAAAGAAATTTCAAATAGAGGCCTAATAGCAAGTTGGTGTCCACAAGAGAAAGTTTTGAACCACCCTTCAATCGGCGGATTCTTGACTCATTGCGGATGGAACTCAACCACTGAAAGTGTATGTGCTGGAGTGCCAATGTTGTGTTGGCCATTCTTTGCCGATCAGCCACCTAACCGTAGAATTATTTGCAATGAATGGGAGATTGGACTCGAAATCGATACCAATGTGAAGAGAGAAGATGTGGAGAGGTTAATCAATGAATTGTTGGTGGGAGAGAAAGGAAAGAAGATGAAGCAAAAGGCCATGGAGTTGAAGAAGATGGCAGAGGAGGACACAAGACCTGGTGGTTGTTCATACATGAACTTGGACAAAGTGATTAAGGAGGTCTTGCTTAAACAAAATTAGATTAATGTGATTTTTTCTTATTGGATTTATTTCTTTTGCAAGCAAGCACAAACAATGTATAATTTAGAAGTTTTTTTTTTTTTTTTGGTAGATAGACGAAATGGCAAAGCCATTATAAACTCACACACACAAGTGGAGGTAACGGGGTTCGAACCCCAATCATGGCATCCGGCCTAACAATTTCGGCATTTTGCCAGTTGAGTTAGGACTTCTGGATATATAATTTAGAAGTTTTAATTATATCTAAATATAAGCAATCACAGACCTTGTATTTTATACTATGCATTGTTTCAAAAAAGTTTAACATCATGTGAACCTTTTTATTTTATGTAATAACACCATCGGAAGCTTTATATAATTTTCCAAGGAATTTATTAAGCATCCTTTATTTTGTGTTATGAATGGATTTTTTGTAAATTTTTATAATAAGTTCAATTTTTTACCTAATTTTTGTTTAAATGTAGAAGTGTTCGATGGCATCCTTAAGATATTTTTGACAACAAAACAAAAACCATAAACACTCGCAACTCTTCTGCAAGGTCTCGTACAACAGAATAACATTTGGTTTATATCAACAGATGAGGTATTTTAACTTTCAAACAGCACCTAGCTATCAAGACTACGAAAGTTCCGGCTAATTATACTCATTTCTTTTGGCAGGTCCGATCATCATCAGATCCTGCCATTACATCAACACTACAACATATTACTAAATCTAAATAGTAAAAAAATAAATAAAAAAATTGACTTAATAACATTTGAAAAAATGTTAGGTAAAGCATGTGTTACTAAATGGCTTTAGTAACACTCGTTATACTTGTTAAATGATAATTTGTAATTTTCCATATTCCTAGGTTCCTTAATGTATCAGTAAGTTCCAGAGAATGTCATTTAATATTCCTAGGTGCATTCACTTATTTACTAGAACTTTTTGTGTATCAATATAACTAGAGGTTCTATGTATTGACAAGGCACTGCAATAAAAAGAAACATTACTTTCAATTTATATAACTTTCACATTTTCTGTTCCTTTTATTCCTCTTTCTCCAACAATACTCTTGGTAACATTTAAAATTTTTTACATAATTAGTAGATAATTTTTAGCCAATATCAAGCAGACAATCCATCAAAACTGGAATTTTCCTCTCTCCCTGCAGCCACCAATATTTACATAAGATTTATACACATTAATAAGACTTTCAGCAGAATGTCATTTGACCTAGAAAGCATAGCCAGCAATCCAAATGGTAACAAAAAACCCTGCAACCACATAAAAATTACCAAATAAACCAAACTAAAATACCCCTTTAAACAAATTCTTTCCCAGCAAATTAACAAAGGTTAAAAAACCACTTAAAAAAAATAAGAAGAAGAAAAAAAGTTAATGTGTTTGTAATTGTAAATAAATAGTCCAAAAGAACAAAAATAAAAAACAAATCTGAATCCTGTAAATATATATAATGTTTGATGCAAAGTTGTCCGCGTTTAAAGTATATATTTCGTCTAACATGCATTATATGAAAGAAAAAAAATATTTGGGCCTCAAAATTTGGGAGTCTGACTCGGTAGAACTGTTTGCACCCTCAAGAAACGGTCCCGATTATATTAATAATATATTTTAAGGTATAGAAGAAAGCTAATTAAAGATTAGTAAAAAAAGCTAATTAAAGATTAGAAAAAAAAGATAATTAAAGAAGCATCCTCAAAGAATTTTATTAACATGGCAAAACTAGTCAGCCTCAGATTCCTTTAAACAAAATATAATTAAATTTCGAATTTTGCAATAAAGTAAATCAAAACACTAATTTTTAAAAGTAAATAAAAAGACTAACTTTTACTCAGAAAAAATGACTACATTGAAAAAATCTAAATAAAAAGTAATTAAATTTTTTTAAGGAAAGTAAACAAAATTTTAAACTTTCGAAATATAAAATACTTGGGATTGAAATACTGAATCGTCAGCTAATACAACAGCAAGAAAATAAGATAAGATGAAGTTTGGAGGGTTAGGGTTAAGAAGTTAAAGGAGTTTAATGTAGCTGCTAGAAAAATGGTGTTGGAGGATGTTAGTGGATAGGGAAGGGTTGTGGTATCATGTTTTAGTCGCCCGTTATGGCGAAGTAGGTGGGAGGTTGGAGGTAATTGGGGGCCGGAGTTGTTCTTATTGGCGGAGGGAGGTTGGGAGGATTTGCGAGGGTGTTGGCGATGTAGAGGGTGGTTGGTTCGGCGGTAGTGTGCTTAGAAAGGTGGGGGATGGTGCTGATACATTGTTTTGGTTGAATAGGTGGCTTGGTGATGCTCCTTTTAGTGAGTGGTTTAGTAGGTTGTTTGCCTTAGCTGAGAACAAAACCATTTCGGTGGCAAATATGTTCTCTCTTGGCTTAGAGCAGGGAGGGTGTAACGCCCTAATTGTTATTTAATTATTTTTTAGTTGATTTAAAGTCTTTTATATGATTTTAAATGATTTATGTTGATTTTGTGGTGTGGTGTATTTTATTAAATGGTTATTTTCATTATTTAATAGAATAAGTGGAAATTATTATTATTTTAGAAATTAGGGAGTTAATTAGGATTTAATAAAAATTAAGGGAGTTTAATGAAATAGGGAAGTTATAGTTTGGGAGTTAGAAAAAGAAAGAAAAACAGTCAGAATGTTTTAACGTAAGAAAACTAGCTTTTGGGAGAAGTTTGGGAGAAAAACCAGAGAAATCAAGAACAAGGGAGAGCTAGAGCAAGAGAGGATCGATTTTGCTGTAGCTTTGTTTGGGCAATTGAATTAAGGTAAGGGTGAGACTATCTCTCAATAATCATAATCTATAATTTCTGAAAATTGACCTAATTGCATAGTTTTTGGAAGATAAATTGTGGGTTAGGGTTTGATGATGATTCTGAGGGGAATGGGTATTGATCATGCTAATTCTGTTGTAATGTAATGTTTAGAATGAAAACTTAATCTATATTGTTGTTGTGATCATAAATTGATTGAAATTATGATTGATTGGATGATTTGATAAAGATTTGTATGATGGTGGAGTGATCTGTATTTGTTGTTGTTGATGCGTGTTTTATGTTCCTTTAGATGTCTAATTGTATAATGAACCTATAAACAATCTTTGGAAACATGTTTGGGCATTGGGAGATCAAAATTGGGGGTTTTGGGGTGAAAAATGGTTTAAACCCGTGAAAAATAATGCAGAAACGATGACTGTTCGCTTAAGCGAGCCGGAAGCGAGCTGTAAGCGAACAGCTACTGTAAGTAGTTCGCTTAAGCAAAGACTCGTTCGCTTAAGCGAAGTGCCTTTTTACAGCATTTCTTATTTTGTGTTCTTGTGTCTTTTTCACACGTTTCTGTTTTGAATTGGCCTTTGGTGTAAACATGAAAGTTGTAGATAATTTCGTTAGCTTTCCAATGGATTTGGTTTGACTCTAAAATGATTTTTGGTTTAGGAGTTATGATGAAAATACTCCAAGTAGGTCTTAGGGAAATTTTATGAAAATTCAGCAAAACATTTTCCAAGTTAATCAAAAACTGGTGGGATAATTCCAAGGCTCAAAACTAGAAGTAATATGAGTGCAATTAAGGTGTTTAAGAGTATTTAACCCATGTTGTGAGTTGACCCTTGGGGTAGGAATGGAGGTTGATTATAGTACCGTTGATGTTGAGTGAGTCAGTTATAATATAATTTGATGTTGTTAGTAATGAGATATATTTGTATATGCATTATGTGGATTATATAAGATGTTTAAGTTGATATTGATTATCATTTGATATTGTTATATCTTGAGATGTTTATGTGCTGCCTATGTTGCCGTTGTTGAGTTTAGTGAATTTGGAGATGATTAATTGTGTATTTTCTGAAATCGTTGGATCAATTATGATGGATTATTGTTGACTGTGATGTATATTTATATTTAAATAAATTATACATGTTGCTGAATTCTTTTCAAAGGTTGAAGTATTATTAATTGAATTGTCGAGGTGAAGTCATATTTACATATATGCATTGATGAGTAGTGGTTGTCGTTGATGTTGCTGAGTTGTATGTAGATATACACAAGTGGAGTTAGTTGCATTAAGGGTGGTGAGTCATATAAGTACATATGCATTTGTCGTTGAGTTGTATGCAGATATACACAAGTGGAGTCAGTTGCATAAGCATAAAAACGATGAGGACTTCGGTCCTGGAACGCTTTGTCGTTCAAAACGATGGAACACTATGTTGTTCAAAACGATGTTAACGATGAGGACTCATGTCCTGATAAAAGAATGCTTTAACCATTCTATAACGATGAGGGCTTCGGCTCTGATATGGTACCACATGCATAGTCGCATTTGTTGAGGAGTCTTAGTGGAGTTGTCATGTCTTGCATGAGTCTTAGCGGTGGTGTCGAGTTGTTGCATGAGTCGTTGTTATTGGTTTTAATTACCATTTGTTGTTGATGTTGTTAATGATGATATACTTATATATTGATGAATTATTACTATGACATGGTGTTAGATTAAATTGAAGAGTTAGATATCTATTATTGATGATATTGTTGATTATGAAATATATACATATATTGGATAATTGTAGTTATCGTCGTTGTTGGTTGAATTAGTAAGTGTTACTAAAGATTAAGAAGTAAGAACATTATTGTTAAATATATGTAGTTGTTTATATTGTTATGATGTGATGATTATGTTGTGTCGTTTATATTATTATGAGAAGATGTTTATGATATTGATTACGATGTTATGATGACCGTTTATGGTGTTGAATATGAGGTTGTTATGATGTTACATGATGATGATTATGTATGTTGTGATGATGATTTATGTGATGTTATTTATGAGTTGTTAAATGTACTTGATGATTGTTATGTTAAGTTGATAAGTTGTCTTTTATTCATGAATTGTTAATGGAATGTTTGATGAATAATTATTATTATGAAATGATGATGTTACGTATAGTTGCTAAGTTGTCCTCTATTCATGAGTTGTTAATAAGGTGCTTGGTGGAGAATGTTAATATCAATTAATGATGTTGTTATGTGTCTATGAACTATGAATATGATGTTGTTACGTTGTTTATGCCATTGATTATGAAGTTGTCATGTTGTATATGAATTATGAGTATGATGTTATATGATTATAATTAAGATGTTGATTATGAAGTTAAATGATGCTGTTATGATGATTGTTTATGATAACGGGTTATGACTGTTGATATGATGAGTACATGATATGGTTTAGGAGTCGTTAAAAGAATTATTATTACTAATTGATGGAGTTTAAGTTGTTAGATGCATTTGATGAATTATATATTATTATTATTGATTGTGAATCTCACCCCTTCTGCTTGAAAATGTTGTCCTTCGTATGGGTAACTTGCAGGTATTAAAGTTTAGTAGGAGTGGTGGCTCAAGTGTCTTAGGGCTCTGATACGTAACGGGATGGGAAATTGTTGCTAAGTTTATCATTCCTTTATGTATCAATTTTGGAACATGTTGTTGAAGCTTTTATTGTCGTTAAATTAATTCCGCTGCAAAGTTTTAATTATTACGTTGTTGAAATTTGAAGGATAATTATCTAATTATTCCATTTGTGATTTTTAAGAAAAGAAGTGTAACATTCCGTTTAAGGTGTTTTACTCTGATTAATTTATGAAATTTTTATGTTGGGAAAACGGGGTGTTACAATTGGTATCAGAGCAGGTTGGTCCGTCCGGCCAAGTAGTTGAGTCGTGTCTTGTTGAGTAACAGTTGTAATACTGTCTCACGTTGTCTTGATTGTCGTTGTGTTTACTGATTAATGGTTATATTTATTATGTGATCATGTTTGATTGATTGACTTTAATGTGGTTTGTATGTTTTGTTTGAAGTTTCTATTTGGCTATATATAGTTTAAGATATTTAACCAATAATTGAATTCATTTTCTTGTGTGCTTTGAATTTCGAGGACGAAATTCTTTTAAGGGGGGTAGAGTTGTAACGCCCTAATTGTTATTTAATTATTTTTTAGTTGATTTAAAGTCTTTTATATGATTTTAAATGATTTATGTTGATTTTGTGGTGTGGTGTATTTTATTAAATGGTTATTTTCATTATTTAATAGAATAAGTGGAAATTATTATTATTTTAGAAATTAGGGAGTTAATTAGGATTTAATAAAAATTAAGGGAGTTTAATGAAATAGGGAAGTTATAGTTTGGGAGTTAGAAAAAGAAAGAAAAACAGTCAGAATGTTTTAACGTAAGAAAACTAGCTTTTGGGAGAAGTTTGGGAGAAAAACCAGAGAAATCAAGAACAAGGGAGAGCTAGAGCAAGAGAGGATCGATTTTGCTGTAGCTTTGTTTGGGCAATTGAATTAAGGTAAGGGTGAGACTATCTCTCAATAATCATAATCTATAATTTCTGAAAATTGACCTAATTGCATAGTTTTTGGAAGATAAATTGTGGGTTAGGGTTTGATGATGATTCTGAGGGGAATGGGTATTGATCATGCTAATTCTGTTGTAATGTAATGTTTAGAATGAAAACTTAATCTATATTGTTGTTGTGATCATAAATTGATTGAAATTATGATTGATTGGATGATTTGATAAAGATTTGTATGATGGTGGAGTGATCTGTATTTGTTGTTGTTGATGCGTGTTTTATGTTCCTTTAGATGTCTAATTGTATAATGAACCTATAAACAATCTTTGGAAACATGTTTGGGCATTGGGAGATCAAAATTGGGGGTTTTGGGGTGAAAAATGGTTTAAACCCGTGAAAAATAATGCAGAAACGATGACTGTTCGCTTAAGCGAGCCGGAAGCGAGCTGTAAGCGAACAGCTACTGTAAGTAGTTCGCTTAAGCAAAGACTCGTTCGCTTAAGCGAAGTGCCTTTTTACAGCATTTCTTATTTTGTGTTCTTGTGTCTTTTTCACACGTTTCTGTTTTGAATTGGCCTTTGGTGTAAACATGAAAGTTGTAGATAATTTCGTTAGCTTTCCAATGGATTTGGTTTGACTCTAAAATGATTTTTGGTTTATGAGTTATGATGAAAATACTCCAAGTAGGTCTTAGGGAAATTTTATGAAAATTCAGCAAAACATTTTCCAAGTTAATCAAAAACTGGTGGGATAATTCCAAGGCTCAAAACTAGAAGTAATATGAGTGCAATTAAGGTGTTTAAGAGTATTTAACCCATGTTGTGAGTTGACCCTTGGGGTAGGAATGGAGGTTGATTATAGTACCGTTGATGTTGAGTGAGTCAGTTATAATATAATTTGATGTTGTTAGTAATGAGATATATTTGTATATGCATTATGTGGATTATATAAGATGTTTAAGTTGATATTGATTATCATTTGATATTGTTATATCTTGAGATGTTTATGTGCTGCCTATGTTGCCGTTGTTGAGTTTAGTGAATTTGGAGATGATTAATTGTGTATTTTCTGAAATCGTTGGATCAATTATGATGGATTATTGTTGACTGTGATGTATATTTATATTTAAATAAATTATACATGTTGCTGAATTCTTTTCAAAGGTTGAAGTATTATTAATTGAATTGTCGAGGTGAAGTCATATTTACATATATGCATTGATGAGTAGTGGTTGTCGTTGATGTTGCTGAGTTGTATGTAGATATACACAAGTGGAGTTAGTTGCATTAAGGGTGGTGAGTCATATAAGTACATATGCATTTGTCGTTGAGTTGTATGCAGATATACACAAGTGGAGTCAGTTGCATAAGCATAAAAACGATGAGGACTTCGGTCCTGGAACGCTTTGTCGTTCAAAACGATGGAACACTATGTTGTTCAAAACGTTGTTAACGATGAGGACTCATGTCCTGATAAAAGAATGCTTTAACCATTCTATAACGATGAGGGCTTCGGCTCTGATATGGTACCACATGCATAGTCGCATTTGTTGAGGAGTCTTAGTGGAGTTGTCATGTCTTGCATGAGTCTTAGCGGTGGTGTCGAGTTGTTGCATGAGTCGTTGTTATTGGTTTTAATTACCATTTGTTGTTGATGTTGTTAATGATGATATACTTATATATTGATGAATTATTACTATGACATGGTGTTAGATTAAATTGAAGAGTTAGATATCTATTATTGATGATATTGTTGATTATGAAATATATACATATATTGGATAATTGTAGTTATCGTCGTTGTTGGTTGAATTAGTAAGTGTTACTAAAGATTAAGAAGTAAGAACATTATTGTTAAATATATGTAGTTGTTTATATTGTTATGATGTGATGATTATGTTGTGTCGTTTATATTATTATGAGAAGATGTTTATGATATTGATTACGATGTTATGATGACCGTTTATGGTGTTGAATATGAGGTTGTTATGATGTTACATGATGATGATTATGTATGTTGTGATGATGATTTATGTGATGTTATTTATGAGTTGTTAAATGTACTTGATGATTGTTATGTTAAGTTGATAAGTTGTCTTTTATTCATGAATTGCTAATGGAATGTTTGA
This sequence comes from Medicago truncatula, assembly GCF_003473485.1. Classification (NCBI taxonomy): domain Eukaryota; kingdom Viridiplantae; phylum Streptophyta; class Magnoliopsida; order Fabales; family Fabaceae; genus Medicago; species Medicago truncatula. The sequence goes on along the minus strand of NC_053047.1, from coordinate 4,414,641 downwards.
TGAATAATTATTATTATGAAATGATGATGTTACGTATAGTTGCTAAGTTGTCCTCTATTCATGAGTTGTTAATAAGGTGCTTGGTGGAGAATGTTAATATCAATTAATGATGTTGTTATGTGTCTATGAACTATGAATATGATGTTGTTACGTTGTTTATGCCATTGATTATGAAGTTGTCATGTTGTATATGAATTATGAGTATGATGTTATATGATTATAATTAAGATGTTGATTATGAAGTTAAATGATGCTGTTATGATGATTGTTTATGATAACGGGTTATGACTGTTGATATGATGAGTACATGATATGGTTTAGGAGTCGTTAAAAGAATTATTATTACTAATTGATGGAGTTTAAGTTGTTAGATGCATTTGATGAATTATATATTATTATTATTGATTGTGAATCTCACCCCTTCTGCTTGAAAATGTTGTCCTTCGTATGGGTAACTTGCAGGTATTAAAGTTTAGTAGGAGTGGTGGCTCAAGTGTCTTAGGGCTCTGATACGTAACGGGATGGGAAATTGTTGCTAAGTTTATCATTCCTTTATGTATCAATTTTGGAACATGTTGTTGAAGCTTTTATTGTCGTTAAATTAATTCCGCTGCAAAGTTTTAATTATTACGTTGTTGAAATTTGAAGGATAATTATCTAATTATTCCATTTGTGATTTTTAAGAAAAGAAGTGTAACATTCCGTTTAAGGTGTTTTACTCTGATTAATTTATGAAATTTTTATGTTGGGAAAACGGGGTGTTACAGAGGGGAAGGGTGGAGGTGGAGACGTAGGTTGTGGGCGTGGGAGGAGAATTTATTAGAGGAGTTTAGGACTTTATTGCTTAATGTTTCTTTGCTGCCTAATGTTTCAGACAGATGGGTGTGGTTATCTGACCCTGTGGGGGGTTATACTGTTCGAGGAGCCTATGATCTTTTAACTGAGGATGTCAATCCTCCCATGGATGATGTATCGGTTCTAGTTTAGCATCATCAGGTTCCGTTGAAGGTATCAATTTTTGCTTGGCGGCTTCTTCGAAATCAGTTGCCTACGAAAGCAAACTTTGCAGCCCGTGGTGTTCTAAATTCCGAGGCAACTCTTTGTGGTACAGGTTGCGGTCATGTTGAAACCGCTGATCATTTGTTTTTACATTGCCCAAATACTATCTTGTTGTGGCAGCAGGTGCGCAATTGGTTAGGTTGTATGGGGGTGGATCCCAATAATCTTTCCGATAATTTGGTGCAGTTTTCTTATTTGACAGGTTTTGGTAAAGCTAAACGTTCCTTTATGCAGCTCATCTGGCTTCTTTGTACTTGGGTCGTGTGGACCGAACGTAATAACCACATGTTTAATAATGTTGTAACGGATGTCCCTAGGTTGTTGGATAAGATTAAATTGTTATCCTTAAGGTGGCTGAAAGCTAAAAAAGCCATTTTATGGTACTCAGAGGTGGTGGTCAAGTCCTATGGCATGTTTAGGCATTGGATAATCACTGCTAGCTTTTATTTTTCTGTTGACTCGGAAACACTTTGTATTTTTGTAATGGTTTTTTTAGGCACACCTTGTGCTTGAAAAATGCTACGGTTGTGTTAATATAATCTCATCTTGATTTGTTAAAAAAAAAAAAAAGACGAAGGATCTCCTATCAATAATCAACATGGTCTTCTATCTTTTTTACTGAAATAAAATAATAAGCTTAAGTGGAGGATTTTATAAAGAAAGTTTAATTCTCTTTCAAAAAAAATAAAGTTTAATTTGTAGAAAAAATCATCAAATATGGATATTTATCTTAATTAGAAAAATCTGATTTTAACAATGGATTAAATGATAAATTCATTAATATTGAGTATCATATTATATTCCATGAATTGTTTAATTTGTAGAAAAAAATCATCAAATATGGATATTTTTCTTAATTTGAAAAATCTGTTTTTCACCTGATTAATGAATTTTTTTTTTTTGACCAAATCACTTGATTAATGATAAATTCATAAATATTGAGTCTCATATTCCATGAATTGTTTAATTTGTAGAAAAATCATCAGATATGGATATTTATCTTAATTAGAAAAGTCTGATTTTCACACTGGATTAATGATAAATTCATAAATATAGAGTATCATATTCCATAAAATTGTTTAATTTGTAGAAAAAAACATCAAATATGGATATTTATCTTAATTAGAAAAATATGATTTTCACTTAATTAATGATAAATTCATAAATATTGAGTATCATATTCCATGAATTGTTTAATTTGTAGAAAAAATCATCAAATATGGATATTTACCTTAGTTAGAAAAATCTGATTTTCACTTTATTAGTGATAAATTTATAAATATTGAGTATCATATTCCATGAATTGTTTAATTTGTAGAAAAAATTAGCAAATATGGATATTTATCTTAATTAGAAAAATCTGATTTACACTTGATTAATGATAAATTTATAGATATTGAGTAGCATATTCAATGAATTGAACAAAGTTTACTATATTTGAGATGCTATAACGATTAGAGCAAATTTTTAATGAAAAGAAGAGTCAAATACAGTTTTGGACTGTACCCAAAAAAAAAAATTGCTATGGACTTTTGTTCCTTTATTTTACTAAAATAATAATTTTGATCGTCTTTTTTTTTTCTCATAATTTTGGTCCTCTCACTTTTAAAAACTTAGAAATATAATTCACCTTTTAACTTTAATTTGGATGACATGACACTTTATTGATTCATCTTTTTTATATGATACTTCATCAAATGACGTGAATATTAGTACTGTCATGATTTAGCCTCAAAGTAAATTGATCTCCACCCTTATAAGAATGATGTTTTTATATGTCATTCAAGTTAATTTCAATTATTAAAATAATACCCCTCAAAACAAAATTATTAACATAATAGAAAAAATATATATGAATATATGAATTAGCCAATAATTTGAAGGACTATATAGGGAATATATATATGAATTAGACAATAATAGAAATTTTTTACCTTATATAATAGACCATAGATATGAAACATTACATACTCAGTTTTGTTTTCTTAGTTTTCTAACCCATTTTAACATTGATTAGAAAAAAATCAGATATGAGTAATTTTGCAATGACAAAACCACATGCAGTGTTGATTCCATGTCCACCCCAAGGCCATATCAATGCATATTGTTGAAGAAAGAGAAACAAAAACTGCACAATTGTAGAATATCACCCAAGAATTGCTTGGAAAAAATGAAGATGATTATACACAAACTACTCACAAAATAAGACAATAACAGAGTAAGAAAGAGTAACAAAATTACATAAATAAAAAGTCGAGCTACAATATTTGATCAATCTAAATAATAGAGTAAGTTGAGTCATATGGTCTTCTATCTTTTTTACTGAAATAAAATAATAAACTTAAGTGGAGGATTTTATGAAGAAAGTTTAATTCTCTTTAAAAAAAAAAGTAAAGAATGTTGTTAATTTGTAGAAAAAATCATCAAAAATGGATATTTATCTTTATTAGAAAAATCTGATTTTCCCTTGATTAATGATAAATTCATAAATATTGAGTATCACATTCCATGAATTTGTTTAATTTGTAGAAAAAATCATCAAATATGGATATTTATCTTAATTAGGAAAATCTGATTTTCACTTGATTAATGATAAATTCATAAATATAGAGTTATTCAATGAATTGAACAAAGTTTACTATATTGGAGAGAGAAAATTTTTAATGAAATTAAATACAGTTTTGGACCGTACCCAAAAAAAAAAAAATGATGGACTTTTGTTCCCTTATCTTACCAAAATCATAATTGTGGTCTTCTTATTTTTTTTTCCTCATAATTTCGGTCCTCTCACATTTAAAAATTTAGAAATATAATTCATCTTCTAACATTTAATTTGAATGACATGACACTTTATTGATTCACCTTTTATCGTTCAATTTGAATGATATGACACTTCATCAAATGACGTGAACATTAATACCGTCATGATTTAACCTCAGTAAATTGATCTCCACCCTTATAAGAATGGTGTTATTATATGTCATTCAAGTTATTTTTAATTATTAAAATAATACCCCTCAAAACAAAATTATAACATAATAGAAAAAATATATATGAATTAGACAATAATTTGAAGGACTCTATAGGGAAAATATATATGAATTAGACAATAATAGAAAAAATTTGCATTATATAATAGACCATAGATATGTAACATTACATATTCAGTTTTGTTTTCTTAGTTTTCTAACCCACTTTAACATTGATTAGAAAAATCAAATATGAGTAATTTTGCAAAGACAAAGCCACATGCTGTATTGATTCCATGTCCAGCTCAAGGCCATATCAATGCATTGTTGAAACTAGCAAAGCTTCTTCACCTTAGAGGCTTTCACATAACGTTTGTCAACACTGAATACAATCACAAAGCCTTGCTCAATTCAAGAGGTCCTGATTCTCTTGATGGTTTCACTGACTTTAACTTTGAGACCATTCCAAATGGTTTTACTGCAATGGAAAGTGGTGATCTTATTCAAGACATACACTCCTTTTTTCGATCAATCATGACGGACTTCCTTCAACCCTTTGGTGAACTTCTTACTAGACTTGATGCCTCTGCCACTGCTGGTCTTATCCCTCCAGTTACTTGCATAATTTCTGATTGTTACATGCCATTTACAGTAGATGCTGCTGAAGAACGTGCACTCCCAATCGTTCTCTTTTCTCCGGTCAGCGCATGTTGCTCACTCACTACTTCTCACATTCCTAAATTGTTTCAGAATGGTGTGCTGCCACTCAAAGGTATATCATCTTCGTTCCCTTTTTCTTCTTATGAGAGTTTTGTTGTGCGCGCGCGCGTATGTGATGATTAATGTCAAGGTTTTTTTAAAAAAATTCTAACCGATGGATATTTATACCTTGATTAACTACAATATGATGAAACAATTAACTACAATCATAATTGCAAAAATGTGATTTTAAACCTTGGTATATATTTATGTATATAACTTCAGCTATTGACTTTTTCAATTATGATATGCAGATGAGAGTTATCTAATAGATGGATATTTCGACATTGAAGTTGACTGGATTCCAGGTTTGAAAAACTTCAGATTGAAGGATTTTCCTGAAACAATAAAGATAAAAGATCCTAATGACTTTATGTTAAAATATACAAATGAAGTGACAAATAAATGTCAAAGAGCTTCTGCTATTGTTTTGAATACTTCTAATGAACTTGAAAGTGATGTTATGAATGAACTCTATTCTATATTCCCTTCTCTATACGCCATTGGTCCACTTTCTTCTTTTTTAAATCAAAGTCCACAAAATCATCTAGCATCTTTAAATTTCAATCTTTGGAAAGAAGATACTAAATGTCTTGAGTGGCTTGAATCAAAAGAACCAGGATCTGTTGTCTATGTAAATTTCGGCAGCGTCACAGTTATGTCTCCAGAGAAACTGTTAGAGTTTGCTTGGGGTTTGGCAAATAGCAAGCAACCCTTTTTGTGGATCATTAGGCCCGATCTTGTCATTGGCGGCTCGGTAGTTTTCTCATCAGAGATTGTAAATGGAATTTCAGATAGAGGCCTAATCGTGAACTGGTGTCCTCAAGAGCAAGTACTGAACCACCCTTCAATCGGTGGATTCTTGACTCATTGCGGATGGAACTCAACCACTGAAAGCATATGCGCTGGAGTGCCAATGTTGTGTTGGCCATTCTTTGGTGATCAGCTAGCAAATTGTAGATTTATTTGCAATGAATGGGAGATTGGACTTGAAATCGATAAAGATGTGAAGAGAGATGAGGTGGAGAAGCTAGTCAATGAATTGATGGTTGGAGAGAATGGAAAGAAGATGAGGGAAAAGATCATGGAGTTCAAGAAGAAGGTGGAGGAGGATACCAGACCTGGAGGTGTTTCATACAAGAACTTGGACAAAGTCATTAAGGATGTCTTGCTTAAAAAAATATTAAAGTGATCTTTTCTTTTAGAAATCATTTCTTTGATAAGCAAAAATAATATCATTTCTTTGAACACCTTTGATTATTTTTAGAATTAATTAAGGCTCATCCATTTCTGTTATTTTAATTTTTTGTATCACCCATCTTAGGTCAACCTGCCCTTTTGTGTGAGTTTACTGGGTTAGGTTTATGTCCCCCAATTTTTTATGTATTTTTTCCCTTTTATTAATAATATATATGAGCACAAATGATTAGAGTCTAGTTGGAACACCTGCTATTCTTTTTTATCTTTGTGCTCTTGATTTAGCAAAAAAATATCATTTCTTTGATAAGCAAAAATAATGCATAGTTTAGAAGTTCTAGTTTTATGCAATCACAAACCTTGTATTTTTTTTTTCTATGCACTCTTTCGATCAATATTCAATAAGGTTTCACAATAACACTGTTAATCTATTTATAACTTAATCAACACAGTTTAATTATGTGGTTAATTCATTTCATTTTGTAGTTGATGATTTTTTTGTTTACAAGGTTGGTTTCTTTTTTCATAATCGATTAAAAAAGTACATGGTTGATAATTTGTAAATATAGTCTTTGGTTAATTCATTTCATTAAATAGTTAACGAATTACAACATCTTGTTATATGTATTAACTATCAATAGAATAGCATGATATTTGAAATGTTTTAATGAAGAAATGAAAAAATAAACAATGTTGTGTGTCAAAAAATCAATGTTAAAATTTATTCGATATTCTATAACTATTTATTAAATGTAATTAACCAAATATATAAACTGCCTTAACAATGTAATAAACAAATTAATAGTGTTAGAAGTTAAAAAAAAAAAAAACTATGTTAATTAACAGTTTAAGGCGCCGTTTTATATCTTTAGGCCACAATTAAAATATGTGGCAATTAAAACCGGATAGAGTGGTTTTTCCTTTTTTTTTTTTGTCAAAAACAAAATGATATTCATTCATTTAAATCGAGAGTTTACATCATTCAACACCGCTAAAAGTGTAAAGGATGAATCTGCGAACAAACTCACCAAGTTAATAGCATATAACGGCATAATGCCTACAAAAATATATGATAAAATTAAAGTGGCCGGAATATCCATGACCTCTGGATCTGCAACGTTGACGGCCAAATCTTTGATTGAATAATCGATCCTTCAATATAAATCAAATGAACACTGCATGAAGACGGAAAATCAAACAACGCTGCACAAGACGACGAATAACAAACCACCACACTTATATGATGAAATCACAAAGAAAAAACCTAGATCTATATGAAAATCACTTATTTAGATTGAAATAGAGAGAACAAGATGAAGAGGGGTGACTTCATGTCAAGAATTGACCCAAAATCGTGAAGAAACTGTAAGAAAAAACCTAGAGAGTGAAAACTAGAGCCGGCTTGTTGGATAGGGAGATAATAGAATATTTTTTCCCGTGGATAGAAACATGCATATTTTTATTGTGGCTAAAGGGTTGCCTAAAATGTCAAAAAACGAATGTTTGTGTGGCCATAAATATTCCTAATTTTTAACCATGTGTTAAGTGTTACCTATAGTGTAATAGGCAACCGCATAAAGTGTATTATATACTGGGGTGTACAATGCAAGACCCGATCTTAAAACTCGGCCTGGCCGAAATATTATGGATTGGGTGAAACCCAATCAAAAAGATAAACGGAAAAAAATAAGGGAAATAACTGGAATACAATTGAAAGAGAGAACTAATATCTTACTAATTGATTTATTGATTGAAATTCAAAGAGTTAAATAATATTTTTTTTATAATAAGAAACCAATACACATCTATATATATTTGAAGGTATAGACCAAAAAAAAAAAGAAGCATCCTCTTTTGACCAAAAAAAAAAAAAAAGGATCCTCGATGAAATTTACTGTCATGTAAACGTTATAATCTGGCCTCAAGATTCATGTATCCTTTGAACAATCTTTTAACAAAAAAAATATAATTAATCGTTTGAAAAAAAATAATTAAATTTCTAAATTTCGATTTCTGCTGTAAAGTAAATAAATAGACTAATTTTTCTCAGAAAAATTATTAATTTTAAAATATTTAAATTAAAAGTAAACAAAATTTTAAACTTTCAAAATATAAAATCCTTTTTAAAAATATCTAAATGAAAAGTAAACAAAATTTTATAAATAGGCTATGTAAAATCTTTTTTATTTTTAAATGAAGGTATTTCATTAAGATGAATAAAGGATTAAATCGTCAGCTAATACAGCAACAAGAAAATAAGACAATGCTGTGGTCTTCCCTCTTTTTTACTTAAGTGAAAGATTTTATAAAGAAAGTCTAAATTATAGATAAATCATCATATTTGGTCAAAAAAATCATCAAATATGGATTACATATTAATTCGAAAATCTTATTTTCAATTGATTAATGATAATTTCATAAATATGGAGTATTTTTTTGTGGTGGCCGAGGTTTGAGCCCCAGACCTTGCATATATCATGCATTGTCCTTACCAATTGAGTGAAACTCATGAGGACCATAGATAAATATGGAGTATAATATTCCATGAATTGTTCCTAAAAAAAAAAAAAAAAAAAAACCATGACTCGAATAAAGTTTACTATATTGGAGATGTTGTGATGACTAGAGTAATTTTTTTAATAAAAACAATAGTTAGTTATAGTTTTAGACTTTTAGTCCCCGTATTAATCAAATCCATAATTTTGGTCTTCTTATTTTTTTCCTCATAATTTCGATCTCCTCAATTTTACGAATTTTGATATTTTATTCACCTTCTAACATACAGTTTTGATAACATGACACTTCATTGGTAAAAAAAAAAATAATGGCACTTCATTAAAATGACCTTAATTTGTGTACCATTATGATTTGACCTAATAGTAAATAGATTTCCATCCTTACATGAATGATCTTATTATATGTCACTCTAAATCCATTTGGGTTAGCCTGGTGGTATTAATCTGGAATCCTTGCGTGCTTCTCCACAAGGTTCCAAATCGATTCTTTCTCAAACTGATTAGAGTGGGCTAATTTAACTTCTTTAAAAAAAAGTTTATATGTCATTATTGTCACGTCATTTTTCGAAGATCAAACTAGTTACCATCTCCTTAAAAAAAAAAAAAAAGTAGTTAGCATTGACTCACAAATTTTATTCACGATTGAACTTTTAATTTTCAAAGAGAAGGGAAAAAAGTTCTAAATTACCACATTTTAAAAGATTTAGGGTTCGGGGGTTAGTTACGTTTATGGAAGGTGTTAGCACCCTAAACGTTCGTAGTATTCTACGAGAACCTTTTGATTTTATTTATTTTTTTGGCTATAACTTGCTTGTTTTTAAAGAAGGAATGAGAGTAGTGATTAAAAGAAAAGGAAAATTGTTTTTTTTTTTATGTTTTTTGATTTGGAATGACAAGGTCATTTGCCTACGTATCCGTGAGGGATCAAAACCTCGTAGTTCGGGATAAAAATATCGATTGATTTGTTATGTATTTTTTATTAGTTTTGAAAAAGATATTAAAATGTAAAAGCCAAATTGTTTGTGTTAGTTATGTTAAAAGAAAAATGACTCAAATATGATTAAAGTAAATTGAAATTTTATTTTAGAAAAAAAAAAGCTAAAAGAGAAATCACTTAATTAAAAATCAAGGTTTATTATAAAAAGGATTTTTTTGTGAATTTTTGATTATTTGCATGTTTTTGTTCTTTTTATGAGATTTGAATGGTGATTACGATATTAAAACTTGAACGCGTTTCTGTGTTGAGAAGAAAAAAAAAAATAAGGCCCCCCTGGACAATTACTTCAGACCTATTGGACACTTTCTAATAAAATAAAAAATAAAAATGATAAACTAAAATGAGAAATAAAATAATAAAAAGAAGTGAAATAAAATAAAATAAGAAATAAAAATAAAGATATAAGATGGAAATAAAGTAAAAATAAAAAAAGATTAAACTAAAATAAAGTGAGAAAAGGACCCGAATCGGAACAAAAATGAGGTACTTTTGAGTATTACCCTTTTAATCTCTTACTATTGTCATTCTCATCTTGTTACAAATTACAAAGTAAGGAACCCTATTAGCAACAAACATAAAAGATAATAGATCAAATTTATGCAATACACACTTATTATCCTCTATAAAAAAGATGTACCAACTCTCCAAAATGGATAATAAATGCAATATATTATATATATATATATATATATATATATATATACATGGCACTGATGTGGCACGCCACATAATTAAAAACTTTAAAAACAGTTTTTTATTTTTGGTAATTCATTTTATTATATTTTCATAAATTAAAATAATTTAAAATTTATTTATCTATTTTCAAAAATCAAATCAAATTTTAGTTTAAATTGGCCAATTTTTACAAAGATTATGTGAAATTAGAATAATAAATAATCGCAAATCGATCGTCTCATTTAATCAACAGAAAAAGAGAACATACCTTAGTGACCTTCCAAATCAGAGATCATAGACTACCAATGTGGAAGTGTTTTCACAAGGTTCTTTTCATACACTCGGGATTACGACTTTCACAAATGGTATTAACTCACTTAGACACTACATGCAAAAGAAGCTCGGTTTCTATTTTGCTAACCTAAGGCTTTGTTTGAGAGTTTGAAAGGGATCGGGAAGGAAAGGCTTTGGGGGGAGAGAAATATAAGTGAATATTGAGAAATCTTTCACATTTTTTTAAAGAATGATAAATTAATGTTTATGATTAATATATTTTTAATTTTAAAAATATTATAACAACATGCATTAAAATTTAAAGAATTCATATAAACCCTCCTCCAATACAATTTTTTAGTTCCCCAAATGAGGAAGGTTGTATATTTTGAAGAAAAATAAGCCCCCAAAACCCTACTTCCAATGTCCTCTATTTCTGTCACTTACTTCTTCCTTTTTTTCTAAGTCTTTCCTTCCATTCCCCTCCAAACTCGCAAACAAAGTCTAAATCTACAAAGCATGTTACCTAAGATGTCATGCTCTTTACTTTCCGCATTTTCCCTTATCTTTGTTATCTCTCTGGTTTTTCATGTCGTTATTACTTATTATGATGGGTGAATTGTGATTTGCACCAAACCAACAAAGTGCCTCACGTGTTCCCTTTGTTAATTAAAAAAAAAAATTACTAGGTAAAGGCCAATTGTAACATAAGTCCATTGATTGCAGATCTATAAACTTTGATCTACTCACTTTATTCTCTAACCAAAACCTACAACTCACTAATCTTCCAAATATTGTAGATCTTAATTGAAAATACATTAGATCTAAATTGTAACTGATTCAATATAAAATCGCAAACCGATAAAAAAAAACAAAAATCGCAAAAAAAACAAATATTTTTGGATGTGTTTGGATGTTATTTTGTAAAAACCGCTGAAATTAGATCGAATTTCGAATCACTTTCTCAAAACAAACTGAATTCCGCAAAAGTAAATATTAATACTTATTTATTCTTTTATTAGTTTTATATATTGCATTATTATGTTGCTTGCTGGTTTTTTTTTTTTTTTGGTCTTAGATGAAGTGGTAAACCACTGAAATTAAACTCACACACAACTGTGAGGTCCCAGGTTCGAACCCGGATCATGACGTCCGGCCTTGCAATTTCGGCATTTGTCAGTTGAACTAGAACTTCTAGACTTGCTTGCTGGTTTTTAATCTTATATATTACACTAATTTAATCTATATTATTATTACTTCATAAGTTTAAAAAATAATCGCTAATTTTCATATTGTAATTTTTTATATATATATTTTGCATCAAACCTATTATTTTACCGTATTTGTGTCATATTAATATTAATAAAAAAAATATATTCTTAAAAAAAAGTAAACAAAAAATATACATTTTGGATATCCAAAAACCGATCCAAATTAAACCGGTTTAGATTTTTTTAGAATAGTCATCCAAACCAAACTGAACAGCATGTGATTTTTATTTTAGATCGGATGACATTTTTTCTCAAAACAGATCCAAACCGCACCGCGAACCCCCCTATATCCACCTCTGCTTCCTATCCTTGTTGATCTCCCATCTTCTTTTCCGTTTTTTTTTCCTTTCATAGTTTAAAACATTGCCTATTAACCCGATCCGGTTTGCCAAACCGACCGAGTCACCGTTTCCATCGATTTTTATCGAGCCACGCCGGTTTCAACCGGTTCAATTGCACGACTGATCTAATAACCAGCTCAAACCGATTATATCACCGGTTCACGGTCCAACCGATCGGACCGACCAGTCCGAACCAGGTTTTAAAACTATGCTTTTAACTAATCAATTTACATTACCTTTAAAAAAAATGAATCAATTTACATTAATTATTAAATTTATCATTTTGACTATATTGGAGATGATATAACGATTAGAGCAAATTCTTAATGAAAAGAAGAGTTAAATACAGTTTTGGACTTTGTACAACAAAAAAAAAATATACAGTTTTGGACTGTACCCAAAAAAGATATACGGTTATGGACTTTTGTTCCCTTATTTTACTAAATTCATAATTTTGGTCTTCTTATATTTTTCTCATTATTTCGGTCCTCTCACTTTTAAAAACTTTTTTTGAGAGCAAAAACTTAGAAATATAATTCACCTTTTAAAGTTTAATTTGGATGACATGACACTTTATTGATTTACCTTTTATCATTCACTTTGGATGATATGACACTTCATCAAATGACGTAAATATTAGTACGATTTGACCATAAAGTAAATTGATCTCCACCCTTATAAGAATGATGTTATTATATGTCATTCCAGTTATTTTTAATTATTAAAATAATACCTCTAAAAAAACTTATTAACATAATAGAAAAAATATGTTTGAATTAGAACGACTCTATAGGGAAAATATATATGAATTAGACAATAATAGAAATTTTTTCCATTATATAATAGATCATAGATGTGTAACATTACATACTCAGTTTTTTTTTCTTAATTTTCTAACCCACTTTAACATTGATTAAAAAATTCAGATATGAGTAATTTTGCAAAGACAAAGCCACATGCTGTGTTGATTCCATGTCCATCCCAAGGCCATATCAATGCATTGTTGAAACTAGGAAAACTACTTCACCTTAGAGGTTTTCACATAACCTTTGTCAACACTGAATACAATCACAATTGCTTGCTCAATTCAAGAGGTCCTAATTCTCTAGATGGTTTCACTGACTTTAACTTTGAGACCATTCCAAATGGTTTTACAACAATGGAAACTGGTGATGTTTTTCAAGACGTACACTTATTTTTTCAATCAATCATGATGAACTTCATTCAACCCTTTAGTGAACTTCTTACAAGACTTGATGCCTCTGCCACTGCCGATCTTATCCCTCCGGTTACTTGCATAGTTTCTGATTGTTACATGCCATTTACAGTGGATGCCGCTGAACAACGTGCACTCCCAATCGTTCTCTTTTCCCCGGTCAGTGCATGTTGCTCACTCACTACTTCTCACATTCCTAAATTGTTTCAGAATGGTGTGCTGCCACTCAAAGGTATATCATCTTTGTTCCCTTTTTCTTCCTAAGAGAGGTTTGTTGTGTCTGTGCGCGCGTATGTTATAATGTCAAGGTTTTTTTTAAAAATTCTAACAGATAGATATTTATACCTTGATTAACTACAATCATTATTGCAAATGTGATTTTATACCTTGATATATATTTATGTATATAACTTCAAGCTATTGACTTTTTTAATTATGATATGCAGATGAGATTTATCTAACAGATGGATATTTAGACACTGAAGTTGACTGGATTCCAGGTTTGAAAAATTTCAGATTGAAGGATTTTCCTGAAACAATAAAGATAAAAGATCCTAATAACTTGCTGATAAAATTTGTCAGTGAAATGACAGATAAATGTCACAGAGCTTCTGCTGTTATTTTGAATACTTCTAATGAACTCGAAAGTGATATTATGAATGAACTCTATTTTATATTCCCTTCTCTATACACCATTGGTCCACTTTCTTCTTTTATAAATCAAAGTCCACAAAATCACCTGGCATCTTTAAATTCCAATCTTTGGAAAGAAGATACTAAATGTCTTGAATGGCTTGAATCAAAAGAACCAGGATCTGTTGTCTATGTAAATTTTGGCAGCATCACAGTTATGACTCCTGATCAACTGTTAGAGTTTGCTTGGGGTTTGGCTGATAGCAAGAAACCCTTTTTATGGATCATTAGGCCTGATCTTGTCATTGGCGGCTCGTTTATTTTGTCATCTGAGTTTGTGAATGAAATTTCAGATAGAGGCCTAATAGCAAGCTGGTGTCCGCAAGAGCAAGTACTGAACCACCCTTCAATTGGTGGATTCTTGACTCATTGTGGATGGAATTCAACCACTGAAAGCATATGTGCTGGAGTGCCGATGTTGTGTTGGCCATTCTTTGGTGATCAGCCAGCAAACTGTAGATTTATTTGCAACAAATGGGAGATTGGACTTGAAATCGATAAAGATGTGAAGAGGGATGAGGTGGAGAAGTTGGTCAACGAATTGATGGTTGGAGAGATTGGAAAGAAGATGAGGCAAAAGGTCATGGAATTCAAGAAGAAGGTGGAGGAGGATACCAGACCTGGAGGTGTTTCATACAAGAACTTGGACAAAGTCATTAAGGATGTCTTGCTTAAACAAAATTAGATTAATGTGATCTTTTCTTTTAGAAATCATTTCTTTGATAAGAAAAAATAATGCATAGTTTAGAAGTTCTAATTTTAAGCAATCACAAACCTTGTATTTTTTCTATGCACTCTTTCAATCAATATTCAATAAGGTTTCACAATAACATTATTAATTTATTTATAACTTTTTTTTTTGACAAGAATTTATTTATAACTTAATCAACGCAGTTTAAATATGTGGTTAATTCATTTCATTTAAATAGTTAACGAATTACAACATCTTGTTACATGTATCAACTATTAATAGAACAGCGTAATATTTGCAATGTGTTAATGAAGAAATGAAAAAATAAACAATGTTGCATGTCAAAAAATCAATGTTAAAATTTACACGATATTCTTTTAACTATTTATTAAACGTCATTAACCAAATATATGAACTGCGTTAACAATATAATAAAGAAATGAACGGTGTTAGGTGTAAAAAAAACAATGTTAATTAACGGTTTAAAGCGACATTTTATATCTTTAGGGCAAAATTAAAATATGTGGCAATTAAAACCGGATAGAGAGTGGTTTTTCCTATGGATAGAAACATCCATAATTTTTATCCATGGCTAAAGCGTTGCCTAAAATGTCAAAAAAAGATTGTTTGTGTGGCCAGAAATATTCCTAATTTTTAACCGCGTAAGTGTTGCCAATAGTGTAATAGTCAACCGCATAAACCTATAGTGTAATATACAACCGCATAAAGTGTCTTCTATGGACCTGTTTGGTACAGCGGTGTAGTAGCATTTTCCACGTCCCAAGGCATTTTGAACGTGAAAATAAAGAAGCTACCTTTTGTAGCTTTTGTGCAAACGGCGTTTTTTCCTATTTCTACCGGTACAACAAACACATACTATATTGGGATGTACAATACAGGCTCGGTCTTGAAACTCGACCTGACCCGAATGCAATGGATCGGGTTTGTCCCGATCAAAAAGATAAACGGAGAAAAAAATAAGGAAAATGATTGGGATACAACTGAAACAGAGATCGGGTTCGAGTTACCCCTCCAATTAAGAATTACAATTACCGACAAGTATTTTACTAATTAATTTATTGATTGAAATTCAAAAAGTTAAATAATATTTTTTTTTATAATTACAATTCAGTACACATCTATCTATTATATTCTATTCTATTAATAACATATTTGAAGGTATAGAAGATAACTAGTTAAAGAAGCATCCACTTTTGAACAAAAAACAAAAAGATGCATCCTCAATGAAATTTACTGACTTGGAAACATTATAATCTGGCCTCAAGATTCATGTATCCTTTGAACAATCTTTTAACAAAAAAATAATAATAATCCTTTGAACAAAATTAATTAAATTTCTAAATTTCAAATTTGCTATAAAGTAAATAAATAGACTAATTTTTCTCAAAAAAATTATTAATTTTAAAATATCTAAATGAAAAGTAAACAAAATTTTAAACTTTTGAAATATAAAATCCTTTTTAGAATATTCTATAAAATCCTTTCTAAAAATATATAAAGGAAAAGTAAACAAAATATTATAAATAGGCTTTATTCAAAAAAATATATATAAATAGGCTTTATTCATTAAGATAAAGAAAGGATTGAATCTTTAGCTAATACAGTAACAAGAAAGTAAGACAATATGGTCTTCTCTCTTTTTTACTAGAATAAAATAATAAACTTAAGTGGAAGATTTTATTATAAAAAAAAAAGTTTACATTATAGATAAATCATTATATTTGGTCAAAAAAAATCATCAAATATGGATTATAATTCAAAAATTTGATTTTCAATTGATTAATTATAATTTCATAAATATGGAGTATCATATTCCATGAATTGAATAAAGTTTCACTAAAAACAAGAGTTAAATACAAATTTAGACTTTTGGTCCCTTTATTTATCAATTCTGCAATCTGGTCTTCTTTTTTTTTTTCCTCACAATTTCAGTCTCCTCATTTGTACGAATTCTAACATTTTATTCACCTTCGAACACTCAATTTTGATCACATGACACTTCATTAAAATGATTTTTATATATCATTCTATTTTCAATTATTAAAATAATAAAAAGTAAAAAAATGTGAATTATACAATATTTAATTTAGTCAAAAGAAAATATAATGAATTAGACAATAATTTGAATGACACAAAATTTAGATTATATAATAGATAAGTAACATTACTTATTCCATGTTATAGAAACCTCATATACTTTTCTCTCTTTTAAAGCAGAAAATTATACACACTTTAACATTGATTGGAAAAGGTCTACTACCACTCAAAGGTAACAATATATGCTCCTTTTTTCTTTTAAGAGAAATGTGCATGAATCAATTGTTTTAAAAAATGTATGTGTTTGCAATCTATACAGAACATAAAGGTTGTAATGTCTATATATGTGATCACGTTTAGGGCTGCATCAGTCGCATTGCGATTATGTGCATCATCAAAATGACGACACAACCACAATTATTAATATTAAAAACATGATTTAAAATCTTGATGTGTGTTTGTATGTGTGCGCGAGCGCATGTTTGTAAAGTTTCAACTATTAACATACTTTTGCAATTACAATATGCAGAAGAGAGTTATTTAACAAATGGATATTTGGACAAAAAAGTCGGTGACTGGATTTCAGGTTTGCAAAACTTTAGGTTGAAGGACCTTCCTGATTTTATAAAGATTACAGATCCTAATAATTTGATGATAAAATTTATAACCGAAGTGGCAGATAGATGTCATAGAGCCTCTTCTATTGTTATCAATACTTCTTATGAACTTGAGAGTGATGTTATGAATACTCTCTACTCTATGTTCCCTTCTATATACACCATTGGCCCATTTGCTTCTTTTATAAATCAAAGTCCACAAAATCACTTGGCATCTTTAAATTCCAATCTTTGGAAAGAATATACTAAATGTCTTGAGTGGCTTGAATCAAAAGAACCAAAGTCTGTTATTTATGTAAATTTTGGAAGCATCACAGTTATGTCTCAAGAGAAGCTCTTAGAATTTGCTTGGGTTTTGGCCAACAGCAAGAAAACCTTTTTTGTGGATAACTAGGCCTGATCTTGTCATTGGTGGCTCGGTTGTTTTGTCATCGGATTTTGTGAATGAAACTTCTGATAGAGGCTTAATAGCAAGTTGGTGTCCACAAGATAAAGTGTTGAACCACCCTTCAATCGGAGGATTCTTGACTCATTGTGGATGAAACTCAACCACTGAAAGCATATGCGCTGGAGTGCCAATGCTGCGTTGGCCATTCTTTGGTGATAAGCCAACAAGTTGTAGATTTATTTGCAATGAATGAGAGATTGGGATGGAAATCGATACAAATGTGAAGAGAGATGAGGTGGAGAAGTTAGTCAATGAATTGATGGTGGGAGAAAAAGGTAGAGGAGGATACCAGACCTGGAGAATGTTCATACTTGAACTTGGACAAAGTGACTAAGGAAGTCATGCTTCACAAATATTAGATATTAAAGTGATCTTTTCATATGGAATTAATTTCTTATATAAGCAAAATAATGCATAGTTTAGAAGTTCTGGTTATTATCTAAATTGTAAGCAATAAAAAAAAAACCTTGTACTTTCACGATGCAATGTTTCAATCAATATTCAAAAAGGGTTTAACAACAACACTGTTAATTTATTTATTTATTTAATTTAATAATAAATGATGCAGAGAGCACCACTAATTCACATTAAACCAAAAAGAAAAGGAGTACATAAAAGAAACGGGTGAGTAGGCTAAGGACCTTTTCAAAATATAAAAAATATCTAAAGTTGGACATACCCAACTTGTTCATAATGTACTCCCCCATAATTGAGTCATGAGAGTCATTACACCATCTGATATTATGATTAGAAAAAGATAAACTTAAATTAGCCATACCATATGCGCATGAATTGCCTTCTCCAATCTACTTCTTAGCTTCCAAGGAACCTTTGTTATGGAATTAAAGCCGATAAAACAACTTGAGAATCAGTCTCAAGCCAAATATAGTCGGGGCAAATTCCAACTGGTAAAAAAATAATAGCGGTTGGTTATTTTCGGCGGCCTCAGGTCCAACGCAAATACCAACGGTAAAAAAAAAGTGTCGTTACTGCCTTAGCGGCTGCCTATGTCCGACGCTTTTTTGAATTTCAAATTTAGCGCCAAGCATTTGCGAGCGCCAGGATCCTCCGCAAATGGGTTTTTTTATCGGTCAGATTTGCAGCGGATTTTTTCCGCCGCAAATTTCAAAATTCATTTTTTTTTCCCGCTTTGAATTAGCATCAGATTTCTCATCCTCCGCCAAAGCCAATATTCCCCTGCAAATTGTTTTGTTACAGAAATACATTTGTGTGGGCTTTATGCCGCCGCAAAGGCATATATGGTCCCAGCAAATTTGCATGGGTTCAAATCCACAGCAAATGGTTGCTGCTAAAACAATGAATTATTGTAGTGGATGACCCTGAATTGAATATGATTGATTATTCAAATGAAATTCAGCTGCAAAGAGAATAGAGCAATATATATATGCAGCCAATAATCAAATCAAATTTTAATTTAAGTTGGCCAATTTTTACAAAGATTATGTGAAATTAGAACAACAGTTAATCCAAATTGATTGTCTCATTTAATCAACAGAAAAAGAGAGTATACCTTAGTGACATTCCAAATCAGAGATCATATACTACCAATGTGAAAGTGTTTTCATAAGGATCTACTCATACATTCGGGTTTATGACTTTCACAAATGGTATTAACTCACTTAGACACTACATGCAAAAGAAACTCAGTTTCTATTTTGCTAACCTAAGTCTGCAAAGCATGTTACCTAAGATGTCATGCTCGACTATTTTTTTTTTCAAAATCAGATGCCTTTCCCATTTCTGACTTTTGTGAAAGATCATTTATATATCTTGTAATTTGAAAAGGTTCTTAAAAAAAGGGACAATATTGTCGACAAGGGGGTCTTACATACATAGACTGGGATATAATAAAGTTAAGGGGAGCTTTTAAGATGAAGTTACGAAAATGACTTTTTCAGACGTTTAATTCAACCAATTAAATTACAAGTATCATGATGTTAGATTGTAGCCGATCTACAATACTATAAGCGGAATGCGAAACTTTTAAATATTGGAAATTAGACTCTACTTATCTTTTAACCATAGTTTTAAAAATCAGACCGGTCATCGACTCGACAAGTTCACTGATTCATCGATAACCACTGATTTACTGGTTAAACCGCATGACTGAACCGGATGAAACTGGATTACTCTGTTGTATAACTCGGGTTCTAAAAAAATTATATAAAAACTCATGACATTTATATAAAAATAAAAGGCATCATTAAACAAATTCATTTTTTTAAATTTAAACCTATTTAGAATGAATAACTAGCTAAAATATTGACTAGATAAAATGTTTACAATTGATATAATAATATGCTTTAGTCATCGTCAACTTAGCTCAGTTGGTATGGACAAGGCATAATATATGCAAGGTCTGGGGTTCAAACCCCGACCACCACTTAGTCATTGTTAATTAAAAATAACAATGACTGGGTAAAGGCCAATTGAAACATAAGTGCATTGATTGCAGCTGCTTCCTTCAAGCCCTTACCCATATCGATAAACTTTGATCTACTCAATTTAATCTTTAACCGAGCCACCGTTTCTACCAGTTTTTACCAAGCCATACTGATTTCAAACGATTTAATTGCACGACCGATCTAATAACCAACTCAAACCGGTTATATCACCGGTTCACAGTCCAAACCAATCAGACTAGCCAATTCGAGCCGGGATTTAAAATTATGCCTCTAACTAATCAATTTACATTGATTATTAAATTTATCATTTTGACTAATTAAAATCAATATTGAAATCCTAAAATTTCCCTCTTCTAATTTTTTTTTTAATTTAAAGCCAAACTTCATCTTCTTCGCAACACAAAGTCCATTAAATTCATCAACTTATTCATACCACAAAATCAATACTTCTTCTTTCCACGAAATTCATCATCTTCGTCATCTTCTTCGTATCACTTTTTCAAAATTCATCATTGTTATCATGGTTTTTGGGTGCCAAGCCATTAATTGGACTTGAACCTTTCGACCGTTGATATCTCTCTTTTTTCTTGGGAAGGGTAAAAGGAGAAAAACCCTTAAAAAGTTCTAGATTCGGGGGTCGTTTTCACTACGGGAAGGTGTTAGGCACCCGGAGCGATTATGGTATTCCATAAGAACCGTTCTCCTAAGTTTATTTCTATGCTTTAGTTTTATTGCTTATTTGTAAAAAAAGAAGGTATGATTAGTGAAGAATGGGGGTGAGAAGAAGTAGAATTTGATTTTATTTCGGCTTGGAGGAGTTTTGACTCATTGCCTACGTACCCTTTTAAGGGATCAAAACCGATCGTAGTTCATTCTCAAAAAATAGTTTTTGTTTTTGTTGGTTGATTTTAAGTTTGAAAAGAGATTTTGAAGAATAGAGATGAGAGGCCTCAAGGGCATGAGATTTGGAAAAAAGTGAGGTGGAGTTAGCTTTTTCAAAATGAAGTCCAAGTATAGTTAAGTTTTATTAGAAATTTTACTTAAGAAAATAAAAGGGAAATAAGGAGTTTTGACTCCTATTTTATTTTCAAAAAGGTTTTCAAGTGAGGTTATTTGCATGTTTTGGGAAAAGTTGGATTTTTCTCTAAGTGTTTAAACCTAAGCATTCATCTAAACATGCAATCCTAGCCATACATCTACACATACAATCCTAGGCATACATCTAGGGCGAGTGTGTGCGTGCCGGTGCGTCATAGTGTCCATAGTCCATATTACAAAAATTACCTAAATACATTCTATGGCCCCTTTGCCAAGCTACAAACCAATGATAACAAATTACATCACCAAATGAATTAAAACTTGCAAAAAATAAATGCTAAGCTAAAGAAAGTGGAGGAGGTGGTGGAATGCTATGAAATGTATGACACATGAAATGGAATGGTTAGTAATCACAAAGCACAAAATAGTAGGAAATAAAACAAAAAGAAATTGTATAGGAAAAGCAAAAGAAAGCAATAAAGTGGTAAAAGCCTAAAAAAAAAATTTGATATGATTCCTAAAGGTACTTGTACCCATAATCATCACATCATAGCAATTTTGAAAGAGATTTTGTTTCAAGCCATGACATGAAATTAATAGAGACACATGCAAGCAAAGTATCACACCAAATTCATAGAGAAATTTGACACTTTATTCCTTGAAACAAACACTTGTTGCTTGTAAAACAAGAAATCCACAAAATCATATCCAAAAAACAGCAAAAAAAGCACATGACCAGAGGCACATTCATCACAATATTAGGCATCATTCATCCATGTCACATATCAAAGTGACAAGAACAAAAACATAGCAAAAAGTGTACCAAAAGTATGAAAACACATGGGAATTAGTTCATGCCATTTTAACATTTTTTTTTTACATGCAAAAACACCATAGAAATACCACAAATACATCAAGAAACAACTAGGATTTTTTAGGAATTTTTTGTAAAAAATGTAAGCAAGCAACAGGTGCAGGTAGCAAGAAAGGCAGTGCAAATAGCAAGAAAAAATACAAAAACGTAGAAAAACAAAGAAAAACAAGCCCAAGCCCAAAACCACAGGATCCGGATGCACAGGAACCACACGATTGATCCAGGATTCTGAAACCCTGGATCAAACGGCCAGGAATCAAAGGGGAATGGACCGGACTGGACCGGTCCGGTTCGCTGGCTATAAAAACGAAGGAGCACCGGTTTATTTCATTTCGTATTCTTCTTTCTCTCTCTAAACCCTTCTCTCTTCTCTCAACTCTCACCTCTCTCTAGAACCTTACCGCCGGTGAGGATGAAGTGACGGCGGAGACCTTGAAGGTCCGCCGGAATCTTCATCTTCTCCGGCGAGCTCATGCGGTTTCCGGTGACCTAAATTTCCAGATCTTAAAGATTTTCACATCTTTTGATTCGTCCTTTAACCCTAAACACGAATCCAGCAAGAAATTTCTCAAATACAGCTTGAAACGACGTAGATCTAAAAATTTTCGTACGGTCTTGAAATTGATTTTGATCTTTTTGAAATAAAACGTTTAGATCCTTGAAGATCTACATCGTTTCGTCGTTTTACTACTTTTCTGGTACTTGTTCTTGCTTTCAAAACTTAGATCCTTATGGATCTAGGTTTTGTGTTTACGGTTACGGCTTTATCTTTGAATTCTGGAAATTTTAGATCTGTTTGCTTGCGTGATTTTTACAGGTTTAAACTATGATATTATTTTCGAAAAGGAATTCTGTTCTGAGTTTTACCTGACGTTTTTGATTGGAGATTCTGGTGAATTTCTTCGGAAACACTTGATTCTTCGTTTTCTGTGTTGTTGATTTGGTTGCTGGACCGGAAATAAACCGGTGATTTCACTGATTCTGCTTCTTCATCTTCTTCGCCGGTGTAAACCTTGCTTCTTTCCCTCTTCTGATTTCCCTTCTGTGATCAACGCTTGAGCTTGCTTCAATGCGAGCTCGCGTTTTGAATTGCAGAGAAATGATCAATTCGATGATGAAGATTCCACAGAATCTCTGAGAATTGATCCAAAAATTGTTGATTCTGATGAACTTTTAGTTTCTGGAAAACGGTTAGGGTTTTTGTTCTTGGCGTTCTTGAGAAATTCTGAGAAATTTTCTGTTTCTGATCTAACTGAATAGAGAGAGAGAATCTGATTGTGTTTGTTGAGTTGGCGTGTGATTATTGCCTCTGATTCTGACTTGTACAGTAAATGCGCCTTTTATAGGCTGCCATGTGTGCTTCTGAACCAATGAGAAAATGACACCTGGACTTGGAAAGAAAATGGCACGGCCTTGATCTTGAAATGAATTTTGGACTTTTCTGCAAAAACAAAAACTTTAAGGACTAAACTGCAATTAACCCTAAAAGGACTGAAATAAAAAAGGTTTTGGACTGAAAAGCAATTTTGGACCCCTTTGAGGATCAAAATGCAAAAATAAAAATAAAATTGAAATAAAATTGGTAACCTGACAAAACGTAAAGCGAAACAAAAATAAAATTGACAAAACGGACTAAAACGAACCAATGGCCTAAATGAGGTACTTCAAAGTAACCTCTCTATGCCAAAATTTTGTGTGAAATGACCAAAATGCCCCTAGGGCTAAAATTGACCTAAACAGATTCAAATTGACTTGACACTGACTCAGATGCAAGTTTGAAATGAATTTAACAAGGTTTACTGATGAAATGTTAAAAAACAATCTGAAAAAGACTCAGAGACAGTCACAAGGATGAAAAATGGGTCCCACTGCAGGAAATGACCAAAATACCCTTCTGTATGACTTTTTGCAAATTTTGAAATAAACTGTAGAAAAAGCAAAGTAATGATTCAGAGACACTTTTGAATGACTTACAAGACAAGTAAAGACATTTCGAAAGGTTTTATGCAAGAAAAACATAGGTAAAATTGTGATTGAAAATACTGCGAGGCAGAGACAATTTGAACTGTGCAGTTAAAATTTGATAATTGACAAAGTTTGAAATGAAATTGGGCCCAGTATTTTTAGGTCCAAAAACAGGGTATAACAATCATCTTCTTCATATCATTCATCTCCGTGGAATCCTTCTTCTCCTATGGAATCGTATTCTTCACGTGAGGTTCATCTTGTCTTCGACTTTGTGGGAGAGTTTGTCAGAAATTGTTGTCATTCGAAGTTGTTTGTGATCGCAACTAATCTAAGGTACTTCTTCGCATGTCGTTTGTGATCGCAACAGTAAATGGGGACAAAGTGGATTAAGGTTTTATGTCTTAATTATTGTTTCGATTTGCAAGCACTTCTGATTGGGGGTGTATGATTTTGAATATTCTCAATTAAGGTTTGAATTGTTGTATCAATTTTCCCTATTCAGGTCTAGGACATAGTGGATTAAGGTTTACGGTTTTAATTGTGATATCGATTTACCCAATTCTTATTGGGTTTTCCCTGTTGTATGAAATTCTTTCTTCAAGAAACTAACTTATTCTCCAAGAAATCAACAATCATGAGATACCAGTTAATCCCTCGTTTTTAATCATTGCTTAGTGATATGAGAATAGGTCACAGTTGTTTGCATGCTCAAAAATATCCACAATTTTTAATCAATGCTTAGTGTCGCCTAGAATGTAATAAGTAAGATTTTTTTTTTGTTGGAAGCCATATAGTGTACTATATATGAAAACGTTAAGCAATACTTTCAAAATAGTGGCCTTTTCATGTTTACTGCCATATTTTTTTTAGCCATAGGTAGAGGCGGAAATAGGTCAGGGGTCTGACTTAGATTACTTAAAGTTCGGCTTGTCCTATCTTTTTTATTAAATAGGTTAAACTAAAACTTTTTAAAAAGTTCGTTAATTTAAATTGGCAAGGCTAAGGCTTTATAGAAAAGTCCATTAAGCCTACCAGAATGACCCATAAATGTTTGTGATTATATATACTTCATTATATTAATTAATTTTTGGTTTCTTCAAATTTTCAATATCATAATTTATTTATTTATTTTGCAATTTTGGATTTACAATTAGTTACAAAACTCTTACACATACTTTTGAATATTACCCTCTTAATGTATTACTATTGTCATTCTCTTTTTATTTCAAATTACAAAATAAGCAGCCCTATTAGCAAAAAAAAAAAAAGGTAATAGATTAAATCTATGCAATACACACTGATCAGCATCTATAAAATGGATGGACAAACTCTCCAAACTGGATTTTTTTTTTGTGGTGACCGAGATTCGAACCCCGGACCTTGCATATATTATGCATTGTCTTTATCAACTGAGCTAAGCTCACGGAAACATCATTATTTTTTATTAATTTATAATTAAATCATTCATTAATAAATAAATAAAATATACGAATTGTTAAACATTCATAATACCTATTATATGTACTATTTTAATAAAAAAATATTATTTCTTAGCATGATTAATAATTAAATAAAGTATTATATGTATTATTTTAATATAAAAATATATATTTATTAGGATTTTTACCGAGTCATTTCTCCGGGCTTCGTCTCGATTTTACCAGTTGTGACTATTCGTTCGCTTACCCTAACCCTAAAGACTTTTTTTTAAACC
Source organism: Medicago truncatula (assembly GCF_003473485.1). Lineage (NCBI taxonomy): Eukaryota > Viridiplantae > Streptophyta > Magnoliopsida > Fabales > Fabaceae > Medicago > Medicago truncatula. The sequence goes on along the minus strand of NC_053047.1, from coordinate 4,388,841 downwards.
TTGGGGTGTTGATAAAAGTCATTTCTCCAGACTTCGTTCCGATTTTGTCAGTTGTGTCTATTCGTTCTCATACCCTAATCCTAAAGACTTTATAATAACACTTTGGATTTTTACAAAGTCATTTCTCTAGACTTCGTCCCGTATTTGTCAGTTGTGTCTATACGTTCACTTACCCTAACCCTAACTACTTCTTCTTAAACCTTGGGGTGTTGATAAATGTCATTTCTCCAGACTTCGTCCCAATTTTGTAAGTTATGTCTATTCTTTCTCTTACCCTAACCCTAAAGACTTATTTTTAAACCTTGGAGTGTTGATAAATGTCATTTTTCCTGACTTCGTCTGGAGTTTGTCAGTTATGTCTATTCCTTCACTTACCCTAACCCTAAAGACTTCATAATAACACTTTGGATTTTTACAAGGTCATTTATCCGGATTTCGTCCTAATTTTGTCAGTTGTGACTATTCATTCGCTTACGCTAACCCTACCGACATCTTTTTAATCCTTTGGGTGTTGATAAATGTCTTTTCTTTGGACTTCATCCCGATTTTGTCAGGTGTGACTATTTGTTCGCTTACCCTAACCCTAAAGACTCGATTTTGGGTCTAACTTGAAGAATTTAGCTCACAAAAAATGATGGCACGATCCATAGATTTCGCGCCACGATTCAGAGGACACTACAAGAAACATTGCGTTTTGCCAGGGATTTTGTCAAGGTTTGAAACCCCTGGCAAATTTGCCAGGGAAAATGCCAGGGACAACCGCTGGCAAAAAAGCCAGGGACTTTGCCCCTCGTTTTTTGTCAAAAGCCGTGGCAAACATTTAGGCGCCAGATTGAAATTTCAAAACCTGGTGCAAATTCTGCAATGTCAGAAATAACCGAGGGCTTATGCGAGGGAAAGCCCCTCGGATGCACGCGTTTCCATAGATTCCTGCTGCTTTTTCTGTTGACTTGACAAGGGTCTGGGAAAGGTGATGTGCTGCAGGCTTGCCAGGGGCAGAACCCGTCGGAAATTGCGCATGTCCGTGGCTTTTTGCAAGCCGTTCTGTGCCCTAGCGCTGCGCCTAGCTAGGTAGGATTTGACCAGATAAGCCAGGGGTTATGCCGTCGCAGAAGCCGTGGCTTTTTCCCCTCCCTATATAAGAGTTGCACCGGTCTCAGGGAAGCAAGATAGAAAATTTTCTTCTCTTAAAACTCAACACTTTCATCAAACTTCATTTCTTTGGTAAAAAAATACTTCATTTGTTATATGTTTTATCATGATATTAATTTGTAGCACCTATTAATCTTATTTATTTTCTATGTTATTTGCAGTTGTGTTACTTATCTGCCTCCTGTGGTCAGCTATTGCTTCAACTGTTGTTGTTTTTGGATTGCATTGGAGATCTTCTAGTGTAAAGCTTCAACAAGTTAGTGATTTTTTTTCCTCATAACAATATATGCTGACTGTTTGGTAATTTTTTGGCCTAAAAGTTATACATTTTGATGATATGTTGTAAAAATATATGATGACTGTTTGGTATTTTTTTTTTTCCGAAAATTTAAAATATTTAATATAATCATGTAATTTTTTTTTTCTTCATATATATTATTATGCATGAATATTGTTGGTTTATTTATTCGAATTTGAGAAATATATCCATGCTTTTTTTGTGAAAAAAATGAAATGTATGCATGTTTTTTTATTTGTTGTAATAAAATGAAATATATATATGTATGCATGTTTTTTTATTTGTTGTGATAAAGTGAAATATATATATATATATATATATATATATATGCATGTTTATTTTTTGTGATGAAATGAAATATATGCATGTTGTTTTTATTGTGATAAAATGAAATATATGCATGCTGTCTTTTTTTTTTTTTTTTTTTTTATAAAATGTAATATATATGTATGTTGTAGTAGAATGTTAAAAAACATATGGTCAAACACTTAGTAAAATTGTTTGTTAAACTAAATCTGTTATTAAACATATATATATTTTTTAAATTTTAATAACTGGTTTTTATAAATATAATTTAGTTTAGTTAGTACCATATAAAAACCAGTTTTTAAATTATAAAAACAGATTTTTAAACCTAATGCTGTTTTTTATGAAATTAAAATATGTTTTTATATTTAAAAATCTGTTTTTATATTGAAATTATAATTATGTTATAATTATTATTTTTATAAATTAAAACTAATTAAAGCGTAGGAAAATAAAAATACTACATAAAAAATACTACACTAAAAAGTTCTTGGAAAACGATTTATTAAAATAGTGTATTAAAAATCAGTTTTTTTTTTTTAAAATTAAAACTTTGTTAAAATGTAATTTTTTTTAATAAATTAAAATATGTTTGATATTCGTGTCTAAAATGTTATAATTATTATTTTTATAAAATAAAACAATATAATATAATAATGCATATTGTTTAAAAAGGAGGGACTCAAAAATAGTATAGTACAAGAAAGTTGTTTATCGATGAAAATTAAAACTATGTTACAATTATTTAATAATTAATTATTATATGTTTAATTTGCGAGTTAAAAATTTAATTTGTTTGCGCGTAAACTTATATTTTATTGTTTGAGCGGGATTTTTTTTTTGCGCGTAATGTTAGTTATCTCCGTCGAGTAATAATTTATTTTTGACGACGTGGAATATGTCAATGAAGTTGCGGAACGTGTAGAAGATGGAGTATTATGAATATTATCGTCGTTGGATGTACGATAGGACGTTTCCGAGAAGAACTGGACTAAAACCGCAATTTGTCGAAGGAGTTGACGGATTTATTTCATGGGCATGGGAGCAAGAAATATGTAGAGATGAGGGAGGAATTAGATGTCCGTGTCTAAAATGTAGGTGTAGACATATAATTACCGATCCTGGAGATGTGAAGAAACACCTAAAAAAAGTTGGTTTTATGCCTAATTATTGGGTTTGGACATATAATGGTGAAATGTTTCAGAATTTTGGGGTAGGGGTCAATGCACAAGCTTCTACTAGCCATGGTGAAACAAATGTGGAAACAAATGTGGAATACAATGAAGATGTCAACACAGAACAATTCAACATGATGGATGATATGGTTGCGGATGCTTTAGGGGTGGAATTGTCTTACGGTGAACTTGAGAAAATGGAGAAGAATATGCCAATCATTATCTGTCAGTTGGAGCAAATTTTTCCACCAGGTTTCTTTGACTCTATGGAACATCTTCCTGTGCATCTGGCATATGAAGCTATACTTGGCGGACCTGTTCAATATAGGTGGATGTACCCTTTTGAAAGATTCATGGGTGACTCAAAACGAGCAGTTAAAAATCTGGCCAAAGTGGAAGGATCAATTGTTGCTATTTACACCGCCAAGGAAACCACATACTTTATCGGCCATTATTTCGTTGATCGTCTACTTACTCCATCAAATACAAGAAATGAAGTTGAGGTTAACGATGTTCGGGATCCGTCAACCTTATCCGTATTCAATCTTCATGGTCGACACGCGGGCAAGGTGCTTCAATATTGGATGGTAGATCAGAAAGAGATGCGGTCTGCTCATGTTCATGTTTTGATTAATTGTGCGGAAGTTAAACCATACCTTGAGTAAGTAAATTTATTCCTACCCATTGTTACTAGTCCATATAACAATAAGTTTTAACGCGGTTAACAACTTCGTATTGAATTTATTGCTTTTTAGGGAATTTATTGCTTTTTATGCGGAGTTTGGTGAAGGATCGACAGCTGGTTCGATACATGAATATTTTCCAGCTTGGTTTAAACAAAGAGTGTATAATGCCGAGCCAACTGATGAAGTCATTCGTTTACGGCAATTATCTCAGGGTCCTTTACAATGTGCCAATGAATTTCACACCTACTTTGTGAATGGATATAAATTTCATACCCACTCTTGGACGGAAGGCAAAAAGACTATTAATAGTGGTGTTTATGTAAAAGGAGTTACAGATGGAGGTGAAGATGATTTCTATGGCGTGATCAAACACATTTATGAGCTTTCATATAATGACAATAAAGTTGTGTTGTTTTATTGTGACTGGTTTGATCCCTCGCCTAGATGGACTAAAATTAATAAATTATGCAACACTGTTGATATTCGAGTCGACAAAAAATATAAAGAATATGACCCGTTTATCATGGCACACAATGTTAGGCAAGTGTACTATGTTCCTTATCCCCCAACTCTACCACGCAAACGAGGTTGGTCTGTTGCAATCAAAACAAAACCGAGGGGCCGCGTCGAGACTGAAGAACCAAACGAAGAAGTTGCTTACCAAGCCGATGATATGACACATGTAAATGAGATAATTGAAGTAGATCAAGTGACAAGTTGGCAAGACTCTCACGTTGAAGGGGATCAGGTTGATCCTTCTATTTTGGAGATGCGTGATGAAGTTGAAGATGAGAATGAAGACGTTGTTGATGATAATAATGAAGGGGACCAGCAAGACAATCAAGTTGATGATGGTGATGTAGATGAATATAACTATGCGTCTGATAACAACACTTGAAGTATATTGTTATCCACCCTTGTAATGATTGAATTTGAATTTATTGTAATCTTGAATACATTTGAGTTTGAATGAAGATATCGCTTATTTAATGATGTATATATATTTGAGTCCTTTACAATATAACTTTTTTTGTTATTTAACAGATTCACAATGCCTCCGAAACAAAAAGAGAAAGGCAAGAGCAAGGACCCCAGGAGGCGGTTCACAACACACATTGCGGATCCAGCCACACTTGCCACACTGACTCCCTTTCCCAGACAACCTTCTTCTTCTAGCCAGGGATCGACTGGGTCATCCCAAGCTAGTGCCTATGCACCTGTTGGTTTTATCCTCCCTACAGGTTACCAGTTGCCTCCTCCACCATCATTTCCTCATGGGCAGACCGGCTTTATGATCCCTCAACATCAACAACCCCCGCCACCCCAACATCAACAACCCCCGCCCCAACCCCAACCCCAACAGGGTGCTGATGATGATGATGAGGAGATGGCAGATTATCCGCAAGATGAACAAGAGCGTTACATCATTGTGCCTAGCGGGAACTCGTAAGTCTTTATGTATTTTTGTTCAATATGTATATTGTTATAAATTTATGTAATGTTTAACTATATGAGTTTTTATTGTTTGTAGTTTCATGCCCTGCAAGCCAGCCGCCAGTGCCATTAGAGACATCATCCAGGGAAGGTTTCATGGATTTTGGAAGACTTATGGTGATATCCCAGATGATGAAAAGGATGCATGGTTTGGTCTTTTTGAGGTAACATTAATACCTATCATAATATATTTTAACTTATCTGCACATATGTTATAATTTACTAATTTCCTAAAATATGTTAACAAATATGCAGATGAAGTGTACCTGGAACCCCAGGTACTATGCTCAGATAAGGAGGAACTTTCACATTAGAGCTTCTGCCCGCCTCTCCGACATGTTGCGACATGTCCGACTTCGTCACGAAACTGCTGGAAAGAGGCCCTACTGGATCGGGGAGCCACTTATGAGGCAGTTGGTGGACTATTGGGGGAGTCCAGAGTTTAAGGCGAAATCAGAGAAGGCAAAGAAGAACAGAGCATCAGAGAAAGGGGGATGCATCCACACGGGAGGCTGCATAAGCACAGCAGAGCATGCCCGTCGACTGGTAATTAAAAATAATAACTCTGTTAATTAATTTTATAGAATGTATGTTTTTAAATATTTTGTGGTTAAATGTAGTTTAATGTTTTACTAACTACTTAATAATTGTGTTTCTTGTCAATTAGGCAAAGAAGCTGGGTAGGGAGCCATACATAAATGAGCTCCACAAGAAGACCCACACATATCGATCAGGCCAGTATGTTGATGATCGCTCCAAGATATGCCAGGTAATTGTTACCTAAGTCTATTTTAATTAATTTTATTAGTGGTTATAATTTTTTGTTAATGTTTATTTATCTTTTTCTACTTTTATTCTTATTTATTTTAGGAGGAGTATGATCGTCAGCTATCGGAGGCGCTCTCCCGTGGATGCTCTGTTGATGAAGCTCTCACACTTCGTGCATGGACGAAAGTTGCTGGTGAGAAGAAGAAGGGGCGATTGTACGGTGCAGGAAACCTAGCTGGAAACTACCGCAAGGGTGTTGCTACCACTCTAAAGTTGACCCTTAATGCTGGGGAGGGCTCTTCTCGGCAACCTGAGCTCACTCCAGAAATGCGGGATCTGATCACTAGGTTGACTCAAGAACAGCTTGCTGCCCATATGCAAACCCAACAGGACCTGATCCATGAGGTGGTTAGGAAGCAACGAGAATTCCTAGACTCTCAGTTGGACACATTTAGGCAAGAGCAAGGCTGGAATATGAATGAGCAAGGTGTTGGGCAGCAGAGTGGAAGCCGAGAGAGTGTGAGGGCTCCTCCAGTGTGTGATGATGATGCGGATGACCCCTATGAAGTGTATGGTGAGGGCGAAGAGGATGATGATGTCGACGACCTCGAGATGGATGATTGATGCTTATGATGCTTGTTGTGTGTTTTCTTTACTATTATATTATGGTTTGTATGATTTTGGGAGGTTTTCCATGCTTCCCGGCACAATATTTATTTTCCTGCACGGTTTGTAATATTATTAAGTACACTTTCTATTTCATGCATTTTAATTAGATTTATTAGTGTTTGTGTGATTAAACTTTATTGATATGCATTTAATTGTGTTTTAAAAAAAATTAATTTTTTAAATATATATTTTTTAATTAAATTGATTTTTTAACCATTTAATTGTATTACAAAAAACAATTAAAAAAACGATTTTTAAATTAATTTAAATATATTTTATTAATTAATAAAAAAAACGTTTTCATTAAAATAATATTTTTTTTTTAAAAAATATGGACATTTGCCAGGGGTTAAACCCCTCGCTTTGTCCCTCGTTTTTTGCTGTTGTCACTTCAGTCAGCGCCGGCGCAGAGGTGTCAGTCGTGTCAGTGGTGCAGGAAAGCTGCAGACGAAAGTGAGGGGACATGCCAGGGGTTCTGCCAGGGAGAAAGCGTTGCCTTTTGCCAGGGGTTCTGCCCCTCGTTTTTCTGCCAGGGGTGTAGCCCCTGGCAAAGCGTTTGCGATGAGCGCTTTTGCCAGGCCATCTGCCCCTCGTTTTTTCCCTCACAAATGTCCCATTTGCCAGGGCTTTTGTCCTTTTGACAAGGATTTTGCCCCTGGCAAAAGGCAATGTTCCTTGTAGTGGGAATACCAAAGGTATAATTTGAAATATAAATGCACAATTCTGTTAACAATATAGGATATGTAATATTGTGGTGCGATTATATAATATGAATTGTATCATCACGTAAAATATACATATTTGTACCCAAAAAAATGTACTAAGTTGCAAATTTACACGATTTTGCACACGGATCAAACCATATTATCGACACACATCATGTTTTTAACATATCAAATTCTTATCCAATTCTCTTAATGTAAATCTATATCACATCATGACCACCAAACTGAAAGCTTGGAAGATAATTGATTATGCATTCGAGTTGAAATTGTGTATGAATATGATGGAATGTTCGGATTAAATTAGTTGTTAACAATAAATTATTTCGATGTTTTTTGTTTTGTGAATCATGTATTCTCTGTGTAACTACTAAAAGTAATCTCTAGAGTCGGATAGTACCGTAATATATGGCAAAACTCGAGAGAGAGAGAGAGAGAGAGAGAGAGAGAGAGAGAGAGAGAGATTTAACATTGACGTGTTCTCAAAGTTGAATTCGAACTCAGAATATCTAATTAAACTAGAAGAAACCCTTTATAATCATATCCAAGTGATTTTGAATTTGAAGTAGGTCTGGAAATGAGTCGAGTCGAACCGAACCTGTCTGAGCTCAACTCGACTCGATAAGAATTAATTCGGCTCGAAACTCAACTCAAGTTCGACTCGTTTAAAGTGCACGAACAACTCGGTTCGGCTCGTTAAGTTCAACTCGTTGCTCAAATAACATAATTCAAAAAAAAATTTGTTTTTGTGAAAAGGCCATATATTGACCTTTTACTTTATTTAAAAAAAAAAAAAATTGAACTAAGATAAAACTAAAGAACATATTTGTTTTAAGACGACAAAGAAGAAAATAATATGTAGGTCATTTACAACTGCAACTGTAGTGTACTATGTATTCACACAAGCGCTTTTGTTTTATAACCACTGATCCTCACTATTGTTTTTAAACTCCCCGATGTGTGACTAATTGTAATACACATATGTCTAGTTAAAATCCTGCAAAAGTATGTTACCCCATTTGCTTCTTTTTTTCCTCTTTTTTTTTGTGATATTATTTCTCTATTTTATTATAACTATCGTTAATTGTTAATTAAAATAGAAATAATTTCTCTAAAAACAAGTACATAAATATTAGAGGAAGCTTGTAATAATCTTGTACTTTTATTAATTTTTACTAAACTAATATATTATCGAAAAAATATTTATATTATCGATTATCGAACCAGCTCATGAACCAACCGAATCGAACTATATACAGTTCAAGTTCAGCTCATTTATTTAACGAACTTAATTTTCAACTCAAGTTCAGCTCATTTAGTTCGTGAACCAAGTTCAACGAGCTAATTGTCGAATCGAGTTTCGAACTATTGTCGAGTTGGTTCGGTTCATTGCCGGCCCTAATTTAAAGTATTTTTTTTTATAGAGAATTTTAAGTATTGAGTGCAAGTATCCTTCTAAAAGTTCTAATCCGTATTATTTTGAACAAGTCTTGTAATCCGTATTTAATACTCCATTTGACTCTATTTATAATACTCCTTGATATATTTTTTTATGAATATTTAGAAAAATTATAGGAGTAATTCCGTTTCAAAATATATGTTGTAGTCAACCACTTCACATATGCCAATGTATAAATTTGATGATTAATATATTTAATTATCTAAAGTAAAAATATTATTTGTACCAAAAAAAACAATTTAATATTTTATAAATATTTATCGAAACAAATCGAACAACATCTTACATGCTAACATTTGTATTTATATGTTACCTAAAAAGTATGGTCAAAGTAAGTTATATGAATAGTGCACATTACAAAAATGCAACATATATTTTGAAACGGAGAGAGTGCAATTTGTGTATGACTATTACTAAATTAAATTTTATGTATAAAAGTATTCAATATTGCTTGACCAAAAAAATGTTTAATATTGACTTTAATATTTCAAAGACAAATTGCTATATGGTCTTTCCTTATCTCACAACCATAATTGAGTATGAAGCTACCACTCTACAACAAGTCTTCTAAATTGCTCTTAATTTTAGCTTGAATCGGGTAGTATTTGAAAGTGATTGTCAACTAGTTATGAATGCAGTCTTTAATAATAACTCATACTAGACCATCCACCCGTGCTGTCGCCCGGGTCATATTAATTGAAAACAAAACATGCAAATATATTGAGAATAAAAAGTGCTTGCGGTACAAAATAAAAAGTTTATGATAAAATTACAATAAAAGAAGACATTAGGTTGGTAGATTGCGGAAAATCTCCTTGTAAACTACATTTGAAGTGTTATCCATGCTTTTGCCATTCTCATCGGTCATTAAAATACTCAAACCACTCCTGGAGGTCACTCTGGATATTGCGACATAAAGCTGACCATGAGAGAATACGGGTTGATGACGATATTAATTGAAAACAAAACATGCAAATGTATTGAGAATAAAAAGTGCTTGCGGTATAAAATAAAAAGTTTATGATAAAATTACAATAAAAGAAGACATTAGGTTGGTAGATTGCGGAAAATCTCCTTGTAAACTACATTCGAAGTGTTATCCATGCTTTTGCCATTCTCATCAGTCATTAAAATATTCAAACCACTCCTGGAGGTCACTCTGGATATTGCGACATAAAGCTGACCATGAGAGAATACGGGTTGAGGACGATACACAACCACTTGTTTGAGTGATTGTCCTTGACTCTTGTTGATTGTCATTGCAAAACATATAGATAGAGGAAACTGTCTGCGTTGGAACTTAAACAGTATCCTTGTATCCGACGGTGTTAGCGACAGCCACTTCAATCTGATTTTTGTTCATTAAAAGAGATGTATAAATGCATTCAACAATGGCTGCAACAGGATCACCTGAACGATGCCTCATATTAGTGGTTAGAGTTAACACTTACGGTGATTCTAGAGTGGTGAAGAATTAATGCTAGCATGAAGGAAATTGGAAGCATATAAGATGCTCTAAGTGATTTTGAAAATGGAAGCATATAAACAGAGAAGGGTGTTTTGTAAAATGCACTAATAAAGAAAACCTTCATGAGTTATAGATTAACAACCCCTATCTATTCCATTATTTTTTATTGGATCACATTAGTGACATAAGAATAATCACCGCGTTTTACGCAGATTAGCCTAACTTATATAAAGAAAAATTTATATAGAACTGAATTCTAACTACTAAAATGAATAAAAAAGAATATAAGTTAATAAGAATTTCCTAAAAAAAACCAAGTCATGTAAGCTTAAAATATCCTTTTTAAAGATACTAAAACAGAAGAAATGTTCTATTCAATACAAATAGCATACGTGACATAAATTCCAATTTGTTGCTATATTGTAAAGTTACTACTAATCCCATAGGTGGCATATGCATGAACACCGCGATTGATGATTATATCTGTAAATAACAAAGATGAGTTGGCATTATCAATACCAAGTATCTATACACCTGCATTAAGATACAGGAGTGAAATGCTTTTAGAAAGATCATGTCATAAAATCGAATAGTTGCGGCAATTAACGGTGGTATGGTGCCTTATAATGATAAAAGACATTCACTAAATGAGTTAAATACTTCAAGAAACGATAAAATTCGAATTAAACAAAATAAGGATATGAAATGTCATACACCATAACCGGCGCTTAAAGGAAAACGAACAAATAGTACTTCAAGAAACAAAAACAATAGAGAAAAATACATAAACAAAAATTTCTAGGCAATTGTAAAATTAATATAATTAAGGGACTGCATCATGACACTCATCCTAATTTTTAGGCTCAAGCTTCACACACTTCAGCTTGATAGATTCTGTGGCAGATTCGTCCCCATCCAACTTATAAGCTGTCACATCTGAAACACCTTTCTCAGCTGATCTTTTCCATACAACTTTGCTGCAAGGCGTCTGTTCATCCTCTTTCTCACGATCATTAACCTGGATGACATCAGTGTCCTTTTGATTAACGGCAGACTTGGATGAATCAATGCCCTCAACCTTCATGATACAATAAACAACATTCAATTATCATGAGCAGCTCGGAATTGAAGGCGTAGGGCGCACAATATAAAACAATTATTTTATAACTGCGGTTATTTTAGAATAAATAAAAAACATTATAGAAATTAATTGTTTTTATGCAAATATTACTATAAGACAGAACTTTACAAATAAATATATGATGCACAGTTATTAAATTTACTAATGAATTTCTTAACATAAATGCTACATGAATTACAAACGCACATTTTTCTTATTAGTTTCTCTATACCTTAAATCTTAGATTATATAATATCATAGCAGTTAAAAATAAAAAACTATTTGACAGTGTTTCTGTAACATTAAATAAGCTCCGGATTTAATAGCAGTAAAAGTAGAGTGAATTGATCACAAAGTAAACACGGTTGGAATCAACACTATAACATAAGATTAATGTTGCTTGGTAGCCGTAACAACAAAATAGCGGTGACATAGTCCGCAAAAAATCAAATCCTAAACTGGTTCATCTATTTTGCTATCATTGTATGTATATGTTTATAACTGCATTTTTAAAATCAATATACCTGAGTTGGAACAGTGACTGACTGCATAAAATAAAAGCTATGATTATAAACAGTGCGCATAAACTGTGATTATTAGAATAAGGATATGGTATCGACATAGCACCTTGATATTATGAAATACCATGAACCTTTTTATCATATCCACATCATCCATCATCAGTGATTCGCTTCACCACATAGCTATGTCAATTATGTATAAGATTTCCCTCAGCTACTTCAACTTTGAACAACATATGTTTCCCATAGAAAATATCCAGCTCGGAAGGGAAATCACTTGCATTGTTTTGCTGCATATAGACAGGAATAATGTTACACATATGGTATTAGATAACGATATCAAAGACACATGTAAATTAGTAGAAAGTTTAGTATTAGTTAAAATTATAATCACCGCTATTTAGCAGCACTTGGTAACAAATAACAGTGATTAAACAGTGACTAATATTGCAAGATTTTAAACTGTCATTAGTTAAAAATCAATTACTACATGCATATATTAAATAAGTTTGTTCTTATGAGCATGTGCTTCTATACCTGCCTTTGTTTAAAAAAATGAAAAAATAATTTGCCGCTGTAGCCATAATAAACATTAGATGCTTCGCCACATACCTTTGTAGAGTAGTAATTCCCAACTTGCTTCTTCTATGCATTGAACCGGACACCCTTTGCAGTCGTAGAATTGCATCCTCCACACCATATATTATAAGGCATCTCAAACCTGAAAGAATGATCATTATATAATATGGAATAAAAGGTAATAAAATAAAATAGCCCAGATTGGAAAAGGAGGCCAACTGGTTCAGCTCTTTCAGGTGTACACACAAATCTAAATTAAAGCATGCAGTGAAATACACAAACCATATAACACGCCAGTAAGTAGCAGCCCTACGTAAGATCATATAAAGTAGGCTATCCCTTTCGATCATAATGGACCATTAAATTGGTCAAAATTCATAAATCATGAAACATATCAAATACTTTTTAGATATGGGAGACTATGATACACAGAGTATTAATATTATAAGAGATCCCATACTTTAATTGTTGTCACACTTTGTTTGTCATGAAACACGGAGTATTACAACCAAAGTTCAGTATGCTATTAGCGGAACATATAGAACAAATTATTAGCGTTCATTACTTTGTTTGTCAAGCAGTTTATGGACAAACTTTGTCATCCATCTTCATTAATGTGATATGTCAAACATCCTATATTAAACTAAAAACAAAAAAATCACCCGTAGAAAAATGATGGAATTAAACACAACAAAAGTCACACAAAGTATCATTTTCAGTTAGAATATCATGTTGGAATTCCAAATCTAAGTGTCAAAAGAAATTGAAAAGGAAAAAGGGAGGTTCTCAAACCTCACAAAGGTCTTGCTGCTTTTTTGTCTGCTCTCGTGGAGCTTCCACTTCAGCTCGTCGGTGACACATGACAGGAGAATTTGTTGTGAGCCGAACGTGCAGCAAAAACTATTATTCCCTATCTGGGAAATGGATTTGAAACACTGTCAAAAAGTAAACAAAATTTATTAGTTGAAGAAATGTGTTCAACATGAGTTATTACCTTTTCCTTGACTTGATTAAGAAATGCACATAGGAGAGGTGTCATATTCTGAAATTGGAGAAAAAACAACCCTAAGTTAATTTTAAATTCCAATCATAATGAGAGTTATTACCTTTTCCATGACTTGATTAAGAAATGCACATAGAAGAAAATAAGAATGTTGTACCAAAAAAATAAAAAATAAGAATGAGGATTGCCTCAAGTAAGTTCTTGTGATCTTTTTATCGAACAATTATAATGCAAAGTAGATTTCATCAAACTGAATGACTCATAGTTGATACTAAATTTCAAACAACTAATAATATCAAATTCAATTTCTATAATTTTGAAACCCATTCTATGACTGATTCCGTACAGGTTTGACTACTACTAACTACAATTTTGAAATCCCTCTATGGCTTCACTATAAAATTTGTAAACGGTCACTCTATCAGACACAAAGCAAATCAAAATTCTAACATCAACATTAACAAAATCTACATCAGAATCAAGATTATCACCAATTTTATAATGAAAACCTAGAATAAGACCGGAAGTAATAAATTTTATAGTGATAATCTACATCAGCTTTGAATAAATTGCTTCCTGATTCAGACAGCTCCTGCAAACATCCTTTAATTTTACTATCCAATAACCAAAAGAAACGAAAGCAAAAAAATCACATTGGTAAACAAATTATAAAAACAGTGATATACAACCTGTTAAAACAAAAGAGATTCTACATTGACAAATGCATCTGTCAAAATACATAGCTTCAACATTCTGAACAATTTTGGTTGAACTAAACAGAGTCTCCGTTCTTTTTACCACTTTTTATTCTCAAAAATACCATTGTTTGTTCAATATAACAACAAAATACAAAATTCACTTAATTTAACGTTAAATCAAATAAACTTAAATAAACCCAGATATTTAATTCTAAAATTAACAAATTAGCATACATCAGATTGGGATAGATTGAATACCTGGAGAAATGAAATTAGGTCAGCAAAATCAATGTATTTTCATGGGTTAAAACCAACAGATCGAGATGCAGAGGATTTCGAGATCTGGATTTGATGCGAGATGAATATGAATATGTTCACTCTCGACTCACGGTCTCGTGGTGGTTTACGGAAGGTGGCCGGAGCTTGAGTCGATGAGGATGAAGAGCAGAGCATCGACTGGGAGAGGAGAAGAGCAGCATCGACTGGAGAGGAGAGGAGAAGAGCAGAGCATCGACTTAGAGAGGAGAAGAGAAGTGACTGGGAGAGAATGAGGGAGAAGAACCGTGTTTTTTTTTTTTTAGTTAAGAGGCATTGAGTGTGTGATATAAGGATAAGGGGAATGTAATGCATTGGAACCGCATCATAGATTAATATTTGTCATTTACGATGTTATTTGGAACTGCTTTATACACAACCATGTAAATGTACATGGGAAATATGTAACGCTTTAAATGCATATAGTGAAGGGATTTGAAATTTGAAAATGACATTAAGTGAGGTATTAGCAAAATTTTCCCGCTCAAAACATAGGATTAGGGTTTTAGATGTTTTGTTTGCATTGTAGTTTAGGATTAGATAATAAGGATATGAATGAATTTGAAAGTTTACTCTCTAATTGTAGGATTTTGGTTTTATCTAATATTAGTTATGTTCTAGCTCTTATTAGGAGACAGGCTAATATAGTCGCTCATAACTTTGCTCGACCTAGATGATGGTCCTAGTATTTACTTTCATCCTCCTGATTGTATTTACTCTAATATTTTAGATGAAATGAAATGAGTTACCTTTCCTTTAAAAAAAAATTCTAAGACAAATTAATTGTATAAGTAAAGAATATTTTTTTTGAAGTAAAATAAAGAATATATTTTAAAAAATAGTAACAAATGTATATAAAAATTTGTATAGAATTTTTATATACATGAAATAACTAAATATTTTAAAAGTGTCGGTTAAAATCACAACAACACTCTAATCTCAACATTACCTCTCCCACATCACATTTTTATTTTTCTTACATCATAATCTTAATCTCATTTCCCTCTCATTAATAGTATACAAAAAATTACTAATTAACTAAAATTAACCACCATTCTCTCATCATAATAATACTATCCACACATAATCCTAAAATCAAGGTCAAACATCCACCCCAAATCTCTCTCTCTCTCTTACACACTTTCTCTCTCTAACCCAAACACAATTTTGACTCACAAAAGCTTTTCATAATTTTTTTTTTCTCTTTCTTTTTTTTTTCTTTCATAATTTTCCTTAAATAGAAATAAAACACTTTCTCTCTCTTCTTTGATCCATGGAGGTGGAAGAAGAACTCCAACAAAACCCAGAAGAAATTTGATTCCTTTCAGCTAGATTCGATAACCCTTTTGGCTAAAAACTTCAATGCGGTCTTTCAAAAGACCAAACAATAACTCAGATTCAAAGGGTCATGTTGGATCTGATGGTGGATTTTGTGAAACCTTGTGAAAGAAAATTTGTTGTTATTGTTGATTTTGTTAATGTTAATGTTTTTAAGGTTGATGATGATTATGTTTCATGTGTAAGAAGAAATAGTAGTAAAGTGTTGTTATTGTCGTTTAAGGTTATTGTCGGTGGCAATGACATAGTGGTGCTTTTTGGCATCATAAACGACGATGCAGCTTCAGTTCTCGCCTAGCATGAGAAGCATCACGATATCAAGCAACAATGGGTTTATTGACTTGATGAAGATCAAGGTCGCAGCTTGTCACATTTCTTATAGAACCCTTTTTCATACTATCCTCATCCTTGCTTTTTTGTTGCCTTTTGTCTTCATTCTCACTGCTGTTGTTACCCTTGAAGGTGTCAACAAGTGTTCCTCTTTTGGTACTCCTTTTCATCCTCTTATGTTTCTTTTTGTTTTTGTTGTTATGATATATTTCATTTGTATTTTTTTGTTATGATAGATGTTGGTCATTTGTATTTGGAATTTTGGATTGATATGTGTTTGTTTCTTTTAAGATAGATCTTGATTTGAAATTTGAATATTGGATCAAAAGTTTTGATAATGGAATTATTTGAGGTGAAACATTGATTATGCCATTATGGAAGTTTTCTAGGTGGAGATTTCCTTCATTTTAGGATCTTAAGTGTGATTGTGATATGATGATTTGAGCATTTTATTTGAATGATTTGGCTTCATATGTACTTTGAATCCATGTTATTTGTAAGTTAGGATGCATAATAACTGTATCTCGGTTTGATATAAAACTAAATTCAATCGATATGAATTTCTAGTGTGTTTCTATTTTGGATATGAATCTCATTTTGGATCATGATTCGTTATGTTGAATCCCGATTAACTAAGATGAATCACGGTTCATTCTAATGAATAACTACTTATGTTTAGTGTAGTCGGACACGTTTTTTCTCGACATTGTATTGCTAGCTACTTTTCGTTTGTGATTTGATTTATGACTTGAATCTTGAATTATTTTGAGGTTCATATATGGCATGCCAACTAATAATTTGCCTAAGTCATTGGTTTGGACTTGAAAATGTCGTATCTTTATTGGTAATGTATCTTACAATTCAGAATATAATGTCATATCTGATTCAGAATATAATGTATCTTGCAATGTGTTGCTGAATTTTGTATCTTGTTGTGTTGATTCTTTCGTGTGAGGAATCAAAATTGGCGTGGGCTTTACAATTTAGAACTGGAAAACAAGCTGGTTTCTGTTGTCGGTTATCAATATAAGTTTTGGCTTTTCGATTTCTAGCATTTCGAAATGTTGCCTCATGTGGTTGTGTCTTTCTTTCATTCTGTTAATCCTTTATTGGTTCCTTGTCTCTGTCTCCAGATTGTTTAGGTAGACGGTTAGGACCAAGGTTTCTTGGAAGGGCTGACGATTCAGCGGTAAATTCTTTTTTATGTTAAAATAGATTTCAGAATAGATAATCATATCAACCAAAGTTTTGATTAACCAACTTTATCTGAATACTTCCTGTGATAATGGTAATGGTGTTGCAGAGATTAGTTAGAGATTTTTACAACATACTAAACGAAGTGAAAACCGGGGAAGTTCCATCTAGTTTAAAGCTACCAGATTCATTTGATCAAATGGTTTCTGATATGAAGAACAATCAATATGATGCCAAAACATTCGCTTTCATGTTAAAGAGAATGGTAAGTTGCATTTAATGTTAATATTAGTTATCATATTTTCCTTGATTAATTAGTATTAATTCGTGAAAGGCTTGTCTGCAATGAATTATGTTGATGTTTTCGAATCTTATAAGTTATCTAACACATGGATTGAAATAAAAACACGCATTTAGGCACCTTTTGTCACTGAAATCTGAATTTTGAATATTAGAAATTTTAAGATCGTCATTATATCTGATAGCTATCCATTACTTTTATGGATCACTCTTTGGAATTGGAGGAACAATTGCATGTATGCAATATTGAGGCACAAACACCGGACACGACACCAATAATAATTTGAGAAATGGAATAATTGAATGTAACCACGTTGTTGGTGTCGGACACCTGACACACCTTCAATCTGGAGTATTGATGCCATATAGAATGCTCATATCTCTTATTATTTTTTTTATGAGAAAATGGGACAAGCATTGTTAGTATAAACTAGTTTTATACTGTCGTCCATTAAGAATTGAGTACCTGGTAGTTATATTTAAAAAGCGGTTTTAATCTAGGCTTAGATGGCAACATGATAAACTTTTATTGGATGATGGTGTAAACCTATTTTACCCGTCAGTGCATAACCATTAATCCCTTTTTTTATCTAATAGTTAGTCACATTAATCATAACAGAATTTTCGGTTATTGTATTGATAGTGGTGGCAAATGAGAATTATATTGATCTTTGTTACGATGCTATGCTTCCTTGAACAGATGGAGAAATTTGAGAACGAAATCAGAGAATCTAAATTTGCAGAGCTGATGAATAAACACTTTGCAGCTAGTTCCATCCCTAAAGGGATTAATTGTCTCTCCTTGCGTTTGACTGATGAATACTCGTCAAATGCGCATGCACGCAAACAATTGCCTCCTCCGGAGTTATTACCAATGCTCTCCGACAACTCTTTCCACCATTTTATTTTGTCAACTGATAACATCTTGGCTGCTTCAGTCGTTGTTACCTCTACTGTACAATCGTCTCTGAAACCTGAAAATATAGTTTTCCATGTCATCACCGACAAAAAAACTTACGCGGGTATGCACTCTTGGTTTGCACTAAATCCTCCCTCACCTGCTATTGTTGAAGTCAAAGGCATTCATCAGTTTGACTGGTTAACTAGAGAAAATGTTCCGGTACTTGAAGCTGTAGAAAGTCAAAATGGAATCAGGAATTACTACCATGGGAATCATGTGATGGGAACCAATCTCAGTGATACCAGTCCGCGTAAATTTGCATCGAAATTGCAGTCGAGAAGTCCAAAGTACATATCTCTACTCAATCATATCCGCATATACATTCCTGAGGTAAGTTGGATTCATCAACGTTCACTCTTTCTGTATTGCTTCTCCATATGTCCGTTTCCTCTCTGAATATTGAAACTTTTCAAATGATAATATTTATATTTTTGATACTATCTTTACTTATTTAATGAAACTTGAAATGTACCAACATGTGGTTGGTCTAAGTGGTAAGGGACTCGGACACCTTAAGCAAGTGGTCAGGGGTTTGATCCCTGGCTCTTGCGTATGGAGAAGACTAAGAATCACCTTGCATGCGCAATGGGGTTCGCATCGGAGATTAGTCACTGCTAAACAACATTGGATACTTCGTATAACATGACTATCAACATAAAATTGAAAATTGAAATGAATGATTGATTTAAGACTAGAAAATGGGTTCTGTGAATTATGTTAAATAGCATTTAGCTCTTAAATTATGAATTTAATGTGAGCCCATTTTGACACATGAATACTTTAACTGAAGAAAATCTTCATAATCTTATTTGTGCTGATTGTGTTTGTCTTGTTTGTGTTGAACAGCTTTACCCAAACCTCGACAAGGTGGTTTTTTTGGATGACGATGTAGTGGTTCAGCGTGACTTGTCTCCACTATGGGAAATTGATCTGAATGGAAAAGTTAATGGAGCTGTGGAAACCTGCAGAGGCGAAGATGAATGGGTAATGTCAAAACATTTTAGGAACTATTTCAATTTTTCCCATCCCCTCATTGCAAAGCATTTGGATCCTGACGAGTGTGCTTGGGCTTACGGAATGAATGTCTTTGATCTTCGTGCATGGAGAGCAGCAAATATTAGAGAGACATATCATTCCTGGCTTAAAGAGGTATAAAATCATCATAACCTCAATCCAATATCATTTAATCATTCAAAATTTTACGGTTTTGGTATATTAATATTTGAAATCTAGCAAGTTGTGAATTTAAATTAATGCTTATGTACTGGCATAAATATTTTGTTGTATATTAATATATTTGGTAATTGGTCGGTAGTAGTGTGCTATGTTGCACTGACACAAACGTGAACATCGGACATGATACTGAAACGTATACACCGATAATAATTTAAGAAAATAAAGTGATTGAATATATGTGTCATGTCGGTGTCGGACACCGACACCAGAACGCCTTCAATCTCAAATGTCGGTGCTACATAGGAAGTGTGAGAACTTATGCGACTTCAGTTTCATTTGTTATTATCCTTTTTATTGACCTTCAAGTTATGTTTTTGTGAAGAAGTTATAATTGACAGCTTGTGTTGTGTATGGCAGAATCTGAGGTCAAACATGACAATGTGGAAGCTTGGAACCCTACCTCCAGCTTTGATTGCATTTAGAGGTCATGTTCATCCAATTGACCCTTCTTGGCACATGCTTGGTTTAGGTTATCAGAACAAAACAAGTGTTGAAAAGGTGAAAATGGCTGCTGTTATTCATTACAATGGCCAATCAAAACCATGGTTGGAGATTGGTTTTGAACATCTTAAACCATTTTGGACCAAGTATGTCAATTATTCAAATGATTTTGTTAGGAACTGTCATATCATGGAATCATAGTCTGTCTGCCAATGAGAAGAAGCACTATGGTTTGAAAACATCACTGGATACTACTACCGAACGGATGAGTAAAGAATACATGTTTCATCTAAAAATTTTGCAGCTTGAGATTTTCTTTGAGATGAATTTTGAACAGGCGAGTAGAAAATTGGTTGAGAGGACAAAGTGGTCAAGGACATGGTGGGTGGATTCGTTGCCACCCCCTACCGTTTTTCGCAGACACGGTATCTGTCCTGGCATGGACCTGACGATCAGAGTCTTGTTACATAGAAACACGTCCTCTAATTTTGGTTGATGAAAGCATATAGACACTATTATTGGTCTTTCATTGTGGCTAGTGCATCAAAGAATATTCCTTAATGGAAATTGGAGAATAAACTGAATTCTGAAGATAAAAGGGTCACATGCATGTGTCATCAATATATAGTTTGGTGTTGAGAACACACGTGCTATAGAACAGTTCATTTTTTAGTTTGTTAAATTTTTGTTAGTGCCAAATTTTACTTTCACCTTGTTTGATTTTGATATCATGATGGTGAATTCTAGGTTTAGTTCATGAGATTTGCTTTGTTACAGGGTTCATTGGATTAGGAAACTGTCTGTAGGATATAATATATTATAGTTATTTGTTGTGTACAATGATTACAAGACATTGGAAATGTGCAGATAATTCTTTTTTCCAAGTCATCATTCAAGTAATTTCATGTAGTAGTTAATTTCATCATTCACGATATTGGAAGGTCACTCACAAGGGTGATCTTACAATACATTTAAGAGTAACTGAATATTTCGATCCTTGAACTATTTAATCCCTTAAATTTATGAAATGCAAATAAATTTAATAAACTAAAGAACGTCAATCAATACAGTCCCTCCGTCAAAATATCTATTTTGTAAATATTCAACGAAAACTTATAGAACTGTTAAAATTGTGGTATTAAATTTGGAAAAATGTTAAATTGACTGACGCTCAATTTTAGGGACCAAAATGCGATTTTGCTAATTTGAGGGGTGGTGAAATTGTTTTGATGAAAAAGACAAATTTTTGTTGAAAAAATTGAAGTACATATTTGTCTATGATTTTTTAGAGTGTCTTATATATACTAGACTTACTCATTGGTCTACTACTCCACACACTCTTTTGTTTGAGTAGGTAAGTGTTATGATAACACTATCTAAACATAGTCCCAATAAATTAATCATTAGTTAATTAAATTTGAAAGAGATGCAAAAATAAAGTGCCATTTGTGGTCCACTATATAGTTGCCACATTCAACCAAACATTTCAATACCACATTTTTTACATGTTAATTTTTTTTTACCCCCTTTCTAACTAAAAGTTAAGCAAACATGCAAGTGGAATAGTATTGTACTTTAAACTAAAATGAATATTTCATCATAAATTTTTTGTACTTAGGTTACTTTCATGGTCAATATGCACGTTCATGAACTGTTGGAAATGCAGCATGCAGCCTTAGACCTTAGTGGTAGAGTGACGCATGGTAGTCTGTCCTTGTTCCTTAGATAAGGTTATCATGAATTGTGTTATTGAGGGGACCATTACTATGTATAAGTAGGGTTTTCTTATGGGTTTGATTTGATTCTTATTTAGACTTTAGGGGATGTAGAATTATTCTCATGTACCAACCCATTTGTATTGATTAGACAAATATATGTATAATAGTTGTAAATTTTTAAAATGAATAGTGTTAGATATGACTCATAGTTTACGTAAGATTAATGGATAAAATTTAGAATGATCTTAAATGGTATTAAGAAAAATATTGTAGCCATAAATGTAGGGATAACGGGTCGAACTATGGGATCAAATCTTATGTGATCTTTGTTTGCATTATTTGTATTTGTTTTCTTTCAAATCTATATTTTTTTCTTACATTTGTTTTTATCTTTCAAACCTGAATTACTATTCTAACAAATAAAGCTCCAACTATGACAAAGTGCACCAAAAAGACTCATTCATTATGGTGTACTACCTTGCATTTTCAATTATTTCCACATATGAAATCTATGATTGCATCAAAATAACTCCAACCAGTGCATACTTCCCTTTTTTGGAATAAATCTACTAGTATCCTCTTATTAAAGTTCCATTAAACAATAGTAAGATCTTTCTTCAAAGATTTTATTTCTTATTAAAAAATGAACCAAGTACCTCCACTAAAAGAGAGTACAAATTCTCTCTATTTGCAGACGTAACATATTTCCACTACTAAAAAAAAGTCTTTAATTTTCTCATTAAATTTTAAAGTTTTTTTTTGCCACTTTAGTCAAAATGACAAATAAACATCATATACACATTATCAAATGCTAACATCTGGGTTCGAACTCCAGAACCGACGTCTTCATATCGTTGAAATTGTTTTGATAGAAAAGTGTTCTTGAAGATTTTAATCATTGGAACATTTGTATTTTTTTCCACCCATCAATTTGCTTTTTAAATATGATCACACAATCCTTCTTGCTTCTTTATCTTACTTTACCTTTCTACTTTATCTTCCATCCTTTGTTGTGATGACACGAATTCCATTTACAACTATATTTCCTCCTCAATGATCCTTTTTTAGTGCATGTAGGATCTCACTATTTAAAGACATCTAAAATCAAAGCATAAACCTATCATTTCTTTTTAGGATAATCCATTCTACCTAGAGTTTTGTTTGATAGATCGTATCTTTGTAGACAAAATTAATCTAAAATATAAATTCACTTTACAATAATTGAATATAAAAAAAAAATAACATCACTTTAATAATTCAACATTAAAATCAACTATATACAATGAAATTCTAGGATATTGGAGTGTTCACTTTATATATGTTAACTCTTCCATATTTTATTTATGAAAAATGCTAACAAATGTTTTTATAATACTGATTAAGATAAACAAATATAATAAAAATATTTTAAAACTTATATAAAAAAGATACTCTTCTCACCATAAATTTTACCGTTTTTATATTCTTAACCGGATACTAACTAACATGACACTTTATTTATATGCTTGTTTATGTCCTCGTGTGTTTAGTTCAGTTGATAAGAACATTGCATAACATATATAATATATGTAAGGTTTTGGGTTCAACTCCGGAACAAAAAAATATAGATACTTGCTTATGCCGTCATTTGACAAGTAATTTGGTTGTATATATGCATGATTAAACTTTAACAAGTTACAAGTGTCACTTAATTGTGCATATATTTTTTATTTTTTTTACAACTTGTGCATATATGTTGAAAAGTCGAATCTTCTAAATATATTATAGGAGAGAATCTATAAACAGTTAAACACTAACTTCAGAGGAATTGGTTCAAATTGCAAACAAAAAATCTCAAAAGCTAAACATATTTGAATTTTTCGTGCATGAACAATTAGATATATGAAATGCCTAATGATAATCATTAATTAGTATTTAAATTGCGATATTTATGTCTCAAGTTAATATTTATTAATACAAGAACATTTAGATGAGATGACGCGTGTGTATGGAGGATACATACATAGTCCAAGTTAGCAAGTATGCACATTTTTATTTGAACAAAAATATCGTTCTTTTTTATTATTTAAAACTAGTTACAAACCCGTGTTTCGCACGGGTTGACTAACGTATCTTGTAAAAAAATTATTCCAAAGAAAAAATGAGCAAATTAATGAATATTGCACAAACTCGGATATTCTAAATAAATCACTTTTACTGTATTTTTAAAAAACTTTGTTATAAAGGAGAAATGAACAAATTAACGAAAATAGCTGCATCTTTTTAAGAAATTGTTGTTGTTCATAAATGTGAAAATCAAGCAAGCATATCACACAAATTTCATTTTGTTCAAGAGATTAGGAAAACAACATTATAATTAACATGATACTAATTAGAACCAAGGAAGGAACCAACAATGTGCATATTAACATTACATAATAGTTAGGTTTATAAAAGAGACTGTAAGTGTCATAGACTAACCAAAAAGGGATTTTTCCCAATATTTACATCAGACAAAATAAAAAGAACAAATGACATCCCAAAGTCAAGATAGTTTACGATTACAGTCCAAAGCGGTACGCCAAAATAGTAATAGTTCAAATAGTTCAGTAGCAAAGATCTACTTTGGAACAACTCACGGGTTCAATAACATATTCGATAAAAAAATTCTTCGAAAGAAGAGATGTTAAAACGACGGAACATTATGATTCATCATAAAATATGTATGGGTTGATTAAGAGAGCATATAATCAGTTAGGAATTGACATAATATTTAGGATGAAAACAATTGGAACCAATAAAGGAACCAATGATGTGTGAATTTACATATTATCCAAAATTATAAAAAAGAGTGTTGTTGTTATAGAGTTACCAAAAAATGATTGATACCCAGATTTGCATCAAATGAAATCAAGCAAAGAAGTAGCATCGGTCAGTGAAGATAATCTAGTCTACAATTAGAGTTAAGGTGATATGTTGAAAGTGCGGATCATGAACACCAAATCTTTATTTGGAAACGACTTGAACGTGCATATTTCTAGGTGCCTTCTCTAGATCAAAAATTAACTTATCACCTACCTCTTACATATGTTCTCAGCAAAATTTGTACCATTGGTCGCCTAAGTATTTTTTGTAACTTGCTTTCTTTGTCGTTATCAAGCGACACTTATACCTTGTTTGAGCTTGTTTGTCGATGAGTGTAATTGTTTTCCGTGTTCCTTTTAAAAATGTCATTGATATCTCATTTGAGAAGTGTTAGGTATAAAACATATTGCAGTGTGAATTAGAAGTTATATATATGCACATTTCTAAAACATTTATCAAAGCGTTATAAAGATTTATTGTAGGAAAAGAGCATGTTTTATTTTGTTCAAGAGATTAGGAAAACAACATTACAATTAAATGATACTAATTGGAACCAATGAAGGAACCAATAATGTGCAGATTAATGTTAGATAATAGTTAGGTTTATAAAAGAGATTGCAAGTTTCATAGACTAACCAAAAAGGGATTTTTGCCAATATTTACACCAGACGAAATGAAAAGAACAAATGACATCCCAAAGTCAAGATAGTTTACGACTACAGTCCAAATCGATACGTCAAAATAGTAGAAGTTCAAATAGTTCAACAACAAAGATCTACTTTGGAACAACTCGAATTTGCAAGTTCTTTTGTAACTTTTGGAGATCAAAGATGAGCTTACCACCTTCTTCTATCACTCGTTATATGCAGAAATTGAACCACTGCCCACCCAAGTAATTTTCATAGCTTGCTCTATCGGCGGTAATGAGTGACAGTGATACTGTCTCTGTGTCTGGTCATCATTGAGAATGATTGTTTTGCGCTTTCCTTTCAGAATTGTTCTTGACACCTCGTTTGGGAAATGCTAAACAAGAAAATAACTGCAATATTAGTCTAATGCATATTTACATGGATAAGATGTATGTGAATGTTTTGCGCTTTCCTTTCAGAATTGTTCTTGACACCTCGTTTGGGAAATGCTAAACAGAAAAATAACTGCAATATTAGTCTAATGCTATTTACATGGATAAAATGTATGCGAATATAGTTACATATAATTTATAAAATAAAGGTAGCATAACTGATTTTAAGCTAAAGAAAATGTAGCATGACTTCTAATTTATCTTCCTATAAAGTCTAGATAAATGCATGCATGTACATTATATGTACCCCGTTAACCAATTAACATTGTTGAAACAAATGGAAATTAAGCATCACTTCCGCATGTGCATATATAGCTAGCACCATTTGACATTAATGTTTTCGAACATTTGGTGCAACTCACATAATACAATCCAAATTGGTTATGATTGAATTTAGTTGTTTTCCAAATAGTGATGCAATATGTTTCCAAACACAAATTATGCACGTGAAATAAAGAATAATGCAATATGTATTTTTAATTTGTGCGTAAAAAAACTCAAAGCATGTTTGTGCATAAAAAAAGCAGATATTGACTAAGTTTATAAATTCAGCAATTGGCCTAACCTGAGACAGTTTGGAAAAATCGTTGTACGAAGTATGTTGAGAAGAAGTCGAACTTTGACTTAAGTTCTAACTGAAGCTTTGACTCTGAGCTTGAGAAGTGTTAAAGTCACGACAACAATTCAAGAAACATGGTCAAAAAACAATCAAATCAGGTTGTGAAATAATAAGTTACTCTAACATTCTATTGTGAAATCATAATGCAAACTTACTAAGTCTTAAACGTCTAAACCCTAAACCCTAAACCCTAAACCTGACCAATTGTTACATATATTTGGGTTGCCATTGACTACAAAATGGAAGCAAAGAACTCAAGGTAAATAGATGGTAAATGATAAAGCTACGGAGTATTTTTCCCACAGTGTTACATCAACTAGATTTCCACTACATAAGGAAAGACATCTTTCGGGTCATTATCAAACTTATACAAAATCCTATCATCTGATGCTGACAAAATAGAAAATAATACATTTTCTATTTAGAAATGTTTAGTTTTTTTGAATAAGAAAAATATATGCATAGTTTGTTACGATATAATTTTTTTAGATATCTATACATTTTTTGAAGAAAAGACATCTACAATTTTACTTTTAATTAAAATCAAAATTTTATAAAAATTATACGCATTATCGTAACAAAAAACAGACACACATAAAGTATTAATCTAAACGCTAATATGCGTGTTTGTATATTTGCGAGGTTGAAGAAAGAAAATAAAAATATTTTGTATCATTAATTGATATAAGTGATAAAAAGATAATAAAATTTGTCCTTATTTTTTTTTAGCCGTTCCATTTAATTTTTTTAAGGAGGTTCCATTTAATTTTATTACCTTTTTTTCAAAGAAATTTTATTATCTTTTTATCACTATCAATATTGAAATTAAAATAATTGATAGTGTGTTTGACCTAACTTCTCCTTAAAAAATGTAGAGAAGTTGAAAAAAAGTCGGGTCAAACGATACCTTAATCTCCCACAACGGCAATGTAGAAGCAACTGAATTTGGGTGAAAAAATTGAAAAATAGTTAAAAAAATAAAAATTGAAAAATAGTTAAAAGTTATTAAAAATATAAAAATTATAAAATAATTAAAAAAAATGGTGAGGGGAAAAATGGGAAATGCATCCTAAAAATGATGAGGTGGCACTAACCACACTCCATCAATAGGAATTACTAAAATGCCCTTCCTAGAGATAAAATGGTAAAATCATTGGGATTTATCTTTATAATATAGTAAGTAGACTAATAACTAATAACTTTAGCAATTATATAAGTGACTTTAGTGTTTATTTTGATGAAAATCAAATACTTTTTTGTGATATGATGATTATGATTGGTTAACCGTGTATTTTTTGTTTACATTGACATGTGTAAAAGTTGAATCCTTTTTAAATTTATATGAAAATGAAGAAATATAATCAATAATATCATTATCTAAAATTTGGTCCTCTCTAAGTAAAAAATGGTTTTAATTTTTTTGGTAATACATAATACCATAATTTATCTTTTGCTATATTTATAGACTATTTTAAGAATAATATTAACATATAAGACCATAATAAATATGTGTTGAATGTATTGACAAAAAAAAAATTGTGTTGAATGAAAAATACCCTAATAAGTAATAAATATAATTGGATCCTGTGGTTTTCTATGTAAAAAAACAGTACAGGAATAGTGACTATGAAAAAAACAGTACAAGAATGTTGTTACTTGTGTTAGATTATATCACGTGACTATGTTACATAGTAATTTTGAAAAAATTAAGAATGTGGTAATAGTGATGACAGACACATATATAGACGCGTTTGTCTGATTCCACACTTTTGGAACAGTAACACTGACACTAAAAAAGTTGACCCTTTTCATTCTATGTTGTGATAAGAATAACATGTTCCATTTCCATGTGAAAAAGTTATAGAACAAATTTTAAGACTCTTTGAAAACACACTCATAATCCACTTTCACTGTCTCTTCTCAATTTCATGTGATATCATCAATCATTTGGAAAATAAAACATTCCTCAAGGTTCATTTTTTCTTCTTGTTATTGTTGGAATTTTGTGATTTAGTTTATGTTCATTTGAATATTGTGTTGGTTTTGGATTTAGCTTTGTAAGATTCCTTTTGTAAGTTTGCTGATTGGTTTATGTTATGATGTTTCCTATGATCATTACTTGTTTGTTGGATTTCAATCATTTTCTTCTTACATGACTTGTTAGCTCAGTGATTTGAGTTTGACTTTGTAATTTCAAAAGACGAAACTCATGGTAAAATCATCATCAATATCACTTTGATTAATGATAAAATAAAATCTTTATTTATTTGGATTGGATAGACATAGCTTAGTTTTTATCACCAAATTATTTATTCATAGAATGATGACAAAAAGTTTGATCAGAATTCAGAAATTTCATCCTTTCTTCTTAGTTTTCTTACTTATCCACTTCACTGTTTCAGATTTTGCATCCTGTTTTGGTATTGAGTGTGATTAAGAGGACTCAAATTTTGCAAAGTCTTGAAGGAGAGATTTTGGTTGAATTCCTTTTATTCATTGCTGAGAAAACTGAATTGAAGTGAGAATCTGTATCTCTCTGAATATGGCTGGGAAACAAGATCAATTAGAGATCAAATTTCGGTTGAGCGATGGATCGGATATTGGACCCAAAAGTTTTGCTGCTGCTACTAGTATTGCAACTTTGAAAGAAAGTATTCTTACTCAATGGCCAAAAGGTTAGTTGTTTAATCTTATTTAGCGTTTGTTTGGATTGATTTATTTGAGCTTATTTACTTGCGTAAGAGCTTATAGAAACAAATTATGACATGTTCATAAGCTGTTTTCAGCTTATTTCCATAAGCTCTCCAAGATAGCTTAGGAAAATAACTTAGCTTATACAAAAATAGTTTGACTTTATTTTATCTTTTGAAACAGTTTGACTTTATTTTATCTTTTGTTATAGAAGTAGCTTATACATAAATATTTATACGATAAGATGCCAATTTTTGTCTGTTGTAATGAATGAAATACTGCAAAATTAATAAGAACTGGTAGTTAAATGAATTGAGTTACATGGAAAATTAGGAATATTAATGTGGATGTATTGATTGATAGAAAGAATATAATGAGGTATAACAAGTTACGATGATTCCATTTTAAGTGTAGGATTCTAACTATATATTTTGCTGTCATCCATTCAAATGTTTTTATTAATGATTTAACATTGTAAGAGGTCTAACCTATGAAGCACGAACACATACATTTACATCGCACACAACACGGACACCATACACGCCGACGACGATGATCATTTGAGAAAATGATATAATTCAGTGTAACCATAGGTGTTGGTGTCAGACACCAACGTGTGTCTGACACCAGGACACCTAATATTAGGAGTGTCCATGCTTCATAGGTCTAACTACAAAGTCTTAAAATATTCTCTGTTGCTTTTTAGTGGTATATATGTGAAATTTATAAGTTTGTGTTTCTTTTTTGAAGATAAAGAGTATGGTCCAAAAACTGTAAAAGATGTGAAGTTAATTTGTGCTGGAAAAATATTGGAGAACAACAAAACAGTAGAAGAATGTCAGAGTCCATTGTGTAATCTTCCTGGTGGAGTTACGACAATGCTTGTGGTTGTGCAACCACCTAATTTGGACAAAGGTTTGTATTTATTTCTTAAACATGTTTTGAAAGCTATTATTGGTCATTGATTCTTGCAATTATAGCGTGTTAAAATGCGTGTGTTGGCTCTTTCTGGTTGTTTCACACGGGTTTTTGGATTGTCACCCAAATGAGCGACTCCAGATATCGAACTCACGTTCTTTTCTTCGGAGATTCATGTTACCAACTCTCGTAACAATGTCTTCGTGTGTTTGAACAATTTTTTGTTCATATAGTTTTGGTGCTTAATTTGATTTTCTGGTTCTTTTCTCTTGAAACAGATAAGAAAGTAGCAGATGAAGCAATGCAAAGCAAATGTGTTTGTGTTATATTATAGAATTCACAATGAATAGATAGAAGATATCATCATTTTAGAGAAAAGAAATTTCCATTGTCTATGGTTAAAAGTCACATTTGTATTCATTTTTATCATTGTTTATGGTTTTCAAATGTTTCCTCATACACAAGTTCTTTGGTTGTAAACCCTAATATTACTACATGTAAAAAGTTGTCAAGTTTGTGAAGATTGTGAACTGAATCTAGTTGTTTCTTCATACGCAATTTTCATAGATGATTTTTTTTCGTCACATTGTATTTGTTGATTGAAATGAACTCTATCTACTAGTTTGCATCATGTTCTTGATTTATGTTATAAAATTATTCTTTGTTCTATGGTTGATGCAAAACATTCACATCATTAGAAGTTATAAGTTCATGTATCAAAACACTCTACTAAGAAGCATTTTATGATTGACCTGCTATCGGATCGTACACTCGATGTCTAATCCTAGACGTGAAGGGTGTTAAAAATTTAACCTTTAACAAGATAATGTCTGAGAAATAAGTTTATAAATGAGAGATATTCTTCACTCTACAAGCCAATTTTATAGAGTTGAATTAAACTCGATGCAAATTATAAGAATAGTAATTAAATTCATGTGATTTGCTCAAAATTATCATTTTATCTCGAGCCATATCAACCACATTAGTTATTATACTGCTATCTTTTAAACAAAATTATTCGTTGTCCGTATATAATATTATTTTAAGAAAATTCTCCGAGATTTAAACCTTGTATCTTTAAGTATGATAGCCAATGTATGAAATGAAATAAGAAAACCTTGTTGAAAGGAAACAGTTCATCTTGTGCGCCCAACAAACTCTTCAATTTTAATCAGGTTTAAAAAGTAAGTTGAAAATGTACACCGTCATTCGATCAAGATCAGACAATTTGGATCGTTAAGGAATCCAAATCCATCTTATTCATACTTAAATCATCCAGCTGATATTGAAGATTAAAGGAAAAAGTAAATAAAACACACAATCCTTTAACAAGTGATGAGCACATGTCTCTATTCCAGGATGATTTTTTGGGAAAACTTCAGGTTCCTACCTTTCTACAGAATAGTTTTCTACAAGATTTGTTCAAATCATGCAATTTGGTCTTTAACTTAATAGCTTAATGGGATACTAACTAGTTACAATATCAGATTTTCTACTCTGTATCATCAGCTTCATCAGCTCCAAAATCCAGCCCAGAAATTGTCATCTTTCCAACGTTAACTGCATAATTCAAACCACCAAGCGAAATATAAGAGTCAAGAAAAAGAGAAACATTTAAGCAAAACAGAACCAAGAAGATAAGTTAGCCACAAAACAGACCCAGCATGCAGGGGAAGAAACAATGAAGTTTATAATTCAATGCTTAAGCTCGTGCATGTATAAAACCTTAACATATTCTGAGGGACTGAACTTCTGTATATTCTGATTATGAAATTAATACAATGCTAGAAGAAAGTAATTATACTACTAAATTCCGTTAAAACCAAGGTTGTCAAAACTGAACCAAACTGACATGAAACTATAACTAACAGCAAGACCAATAGAGTTATAAAGCAGTAACATGAAGAAGATCAAAGATCGGTAGACTGAAACAAATCATTAATATTGACATACCAACAGCATCCATCCCAGCTAGTTTTGGCATGAACTTCCTGATGTGGTCTTCAGCTGCATCCTCAGCTTTCAGTGTCTCACACTCAAATGAAACTGTGATTCTTTTCTTCCCATCCTTTTGTTCAACCATACCTGTGATCTCCTTATCCCAACTGTTAAAAGGTGAATGCAAAAAAAAAAAAAATTAACAAATCATCTATAGTATTGGTCATCAAAATGAATGAAAAACACACAATTTGTGAGGAGAGATAATGTAATCAAAGAGAAATCGGTTTGTAAAACTAGGTACAGAGGACAAATGAATTGGACATAAATAGAGAAGTTCAATCTGATGCAAAAAATTACTGATAATTACTTTGTGCAAAATGTAAAATATATGTTGAAATAAACAATTAGTCTCTACATTTTTGCCAGATTTTTATTTTGATTCCTTTAGTTTGTCTTGAGTAGAAACCACAAGATGATCAATGTTGAGGAAAATAAATTCTACATGAAGGTATATCATATTTAGATCACTATGCTTACCCATGAGCATGATCGATGCAGTGGAACCGAGCAGCATCGTGACCTTTGCACTCCACAACAGTGGCTTGTTCTTTCTTCGTCTGTTTTATCAAAAACAGATATTAATTATAACATAGACATGAAAAGAAAAAAACACAAATGTCACTGTTATTACATTGAAATCTGTGATTGTGAGTTTGATGAGCCGATAGTCCTCACCCTTACTGCATTCCCTTTCGCATTCCAATTCTTTTACCATGAAAAAGACAGAGGAAACCATACATAAGTAATTATTCAATGGAGATGATAGATTATCAAAATAATTGTACAGAGAATGGCCTCACTTAGTAGAATCATGAGAAAGAAACAAACATACAAATTAATCAACAAGGTAGGCATACTAAAGAGTACTGACTACCTTGAGAGATGATAGTCACAGCTACAAACTCTAGTTGAAAGACTAACTAAAAACTATACCTTGAGCATACTTTACCACGGAAACCGAAGGGCAATTTGCTGCGCTTTTTAAATTTCTCATTCAAAGCAGCAACACAAAGGAGTACATAAAATTCAACCATTTGACCAAGGGTATACAAGAAATCAATACTTGAACTGGCTTTTAAGGCAATGGTAATAAGATTAAATTAAAAAGTAAAAATAGAGACATTTTTCAAACCAAGCATATTTCCCAACATGGTGCAGATATGTGCTTCTTCTCTTTAAGCCCAGTTGAGTGATACTAACAACTCAATCATGTGCTCTATACATAACTGTTGTATCAATCATTACATTCTAATGTTCACTAGTCTACTCACTTGACCCACCAAATAAAATAGTAAAAGTCAAAAATGCATGTTCTGTCTTCACTAAAAAAATGTCAAAATAAAAATATGCACCGATATATTCTCTACTTAAAGGAAATTGGAAGAGCTATTTAGACTTATATCATGACATGAACACTTATATTAATATTTGAGTTCACTTCCAAAATAGCTTGCGGCATCTATAAACTGTTTTCAGCCTATTACAATAAGCTTCCTATAACAGTTTACATAAATCAGCGCTTAACTGAACACACTACAATACTTTACACGCAAATTAAGAAGGGAATCAAAATGAGGATTTTACTAGGGATTGGGAAGAGAAGTCAAGAACGTAAAGAGTGGGATTTTAGCAAGGATTGCAAGATCCTACAAAATTTATGATACTGATAGATACGTGCATATCAATTCATATAAAATAACAAACATAAGAAAATCACTACAAACACTTCATTAAACTTAAATTTGAAACCCATAAGAAAGTCATATGCGATTCAGAAGTCTCAAATTAACGTCGGCTATAGTAGCTTTTAACAAGTGCTAAGACATAGACACCAATAACATGTAATCAAATTCTCGATTTTTAATCTAGAAATTCCATAAAATTAAAATCTAATCTTCCGTCCAATCTTCATCTTCATCTCAATCTCCAGTAGCATATTCATCACGCAAATCAGCAATCACATCATATAGAGACTTCAGATATGGAGTATCCGAACCCAAATCCAAGTTGTCCACACCTAAACGTTCAATGTCTCCATTATCATTAAGATTTAAGCTCAACTGACCCTTAAGATTGCTTTTCCTCAGCTAATTTTGAATTAACCATGACAAAAACAACATTATTACGGGTCTTTTGCCTCAAACGGTTTCTTCTCTTAGCGTGGACCTATACCAATACAAATACAATTAATATAAGCAAGTAGTAGGTATTTTACAATTCATATTCAATGTTTTTTATCATCTTACCATCTCGTAGGCACTCTGATTATGCTCACCCCCATAAGAACTACATGTCAAGCTCAATATACGAATGGCCAATTTTTTTAGCTCTGATTGTTTATATCCAAAAGAGTCCCACCAATGTGAAGGAATCCATTTATCAACCGCCCTTACGGCTACGGGATCACCCAGAAAACCTGCCCGTTTATCGAAATCATCAAGTCGAATCTCAATCTTAGCTCTTTCTTCGGGATCGGCCACCATCCTTGTTATACAATTTTCTAGACCACGTTTAACTTTAATATCACCTCTAAATCCAGGACTATAGTGATATTTGGGATTAAGAAAATAGCCTGCAGTATGCAAGGGGCTGTGGATTTGTTTGTCTAATGTTTCATTAATGATCTCCCATGGAGGCATAAAACTGAAAAAAGTGAATTACTTTTCACGGTCAAACCAAGAAAACAAAACAAAAGCTCAATAGTAAAGCTAAAGTCGACAATCGATCCTGCAAGACATATTTACCTTTCTATGACACCTTTGGAAAGACTCCTTCGTATCTCCTCTTTAGCTTGCTCCAATGCCTCATAAATGGAACCGGTGGCTGGCTCATCTATTGAACTGACCAAACAAAGCACTTCAACCAGGGGATGTGCACTTTTAAAACAAATCATGACGTTTTCCCAAAACCCTGTGTCCAAAACCACATCCTCGACGTATTTCCCATTACTCGTCTTCGCCAACTGGCTGGACTTCCACTCCTTGGATGTGAACATTCTTCTCAAAGCTCCTTCGTTCTCATGAATACAACCTAAAGTTAGGTAAGATGTGGCACAACAAGTAATGCCCTGTTTCACCAAATCTATTCCGTTAGTGAAGTGCTGCAACCGAGGAATGAGAGAAGCCCTTGAATGAATAAAGGCTAAAATTCTTTTAGCCTTTGTAATTGTCTCTTCATGAATGGGTATCTTCTCATAGTCTTCCAATATCATCTCAATTGTGTGTGTTGCACAAGGTGTCCAATACAACCTAGTCCTTTTCACCATCTACATCTCACCAGCAACTTTGTAGTAGGTTGTATTGTCTGTCACAATTTGGACAACATTTTCTTCCCAACCTCTTCTACAATTTCATCCATCATCTTAAAGAGTTTGTTAGGTGATTCCAACATATTCGACGCATCAACGGACTTCAAAAAGAATGTTCTCCTGGTTATTCACTAAGATATTTAGTATGTTCCTCTTCTTTGGGTCGGTCCATCCATCAACCATTATAGTGTACCCTTTCCATATAGCTCTATGTTCTACCAAAGCTTCCTTTGTCAACTTAACTTCTTCCGCCAAATATTTCCCTTTTAAGGTCATCAAAAGAAGGTGGCACAAATCCTAACCCATGTCTTGAAACCAACTGACACATAGTAATAAACTCATCACTCTTTACCGCATCAAGCGGTATGTCATTGTTGTAGAAAAACCTTGCAACCGCTCGAGAAGCTTCACCTCTCAAAGTCTTCTTAACCATGTTATTGACGACGATAGCTTGCGATCCAGCTCTCCTCCTTTTCAAATCATCTCTAGAACTCCCAACATCCACTTCATTCCCTTTTCTTTTTTCACCAACTCTTACACACCCTTCCTCATTACTCTCTTGCAAATCACTAATAATCCCCAACATTTCCTCTCTCACCTCACCACCAACACCCTCACAAACTTCAACATCATTTTCAGTTCCAGTTCCAGCCAAGTGACGTAAAAATGCGTAAACCCCACGAGACAAGCAGTCATCACAATATCTACAACTTATCATATCTTCTCCATCAACTAAAACACCATGCTCCATAACCAAATCAGTAACATTCTTTGGCCCCATTATCTTAGAATCTACATCATCTTTTCCAGAAAATAAACCACTAGGGCTAGCAGCAGCAGCAGAATCAACAGAGTTTGCATTTGAACTCATTTTTAGGGCAGAGAGAGAGAACAGAATGAAGCTAAACCAGAAATTAGGTTTAGGGTATCAATTCAAACCCTAAAAAAACAGCTTTTAGGGTTAGTAGAGGTTGGCTTTGAACTCATGTTTAGGCAGAAAGAGACCAAGAGAGAGAAACTCAATGAAATGAAGCTAAAACACAAATTAGGTTTACGGTTTCTATATAAACCTAAAAAGGATCATTTTATTTGCAACAGGGTAAAAAAAAACCTTTTTTTAACGTAAAATCTCATTGATTCTACCAATTTTACGATTCTACGATCTTACATTCAAAAACCCATTTTTGATTTTCAACAAAATCTTTAAACCATTCATAAAAAACACAACCTTAACTGTCTGAAAAGAAAAAACACAACCTTAAACAATGTCGAAACATGAAAAACAGGGTTGAATTAGTGAGTTACCAGTGCCATGAAGTCCATAACAGGTGGAATGAGGAAGATGAATGAAGTGTCCTGAAATTGAACCGTTTGGAAGTAATGCTATTGATGCTACTCCTTCCATTGTTGTTTGTTGTTGTTGTTCTGTTTCATCTGAATGTAATAGAAGGAAATGAAAAATGAAAATTAGAGGGAAAAAAATTGAATTTTTTTTGAGTGTGAGTGTGATCGAAAGAAGGGTGGAGAAAAACACTGACCCATGTTTGTGAGAATGGTAATTGGTATGGTAACTCAAGAGCTGAATATGAGAATGATAAATAAGGTTTAGTATATTGGAAGATACAAACATAATTTTTTTTTATCGGATCGTAACTCTTGAACTAGCTCAGAATTAGATCGGGTTATAACCTCAAAATCAAACCATCGGATCTAAACATCTAATCCAATCGAATTGTAGAACCCGACGGGGTATTTTTGAGGAAAATGAGGGGTCTATGAGCAAATCAAGGGGTATATAAGAGCTTTTTTAACTCAAACGTACAACTTCATTAATTTTTAAGTCAAACTAATTGAGCTATCAATCCATATTGTTGAGAACTTAAGATAACACTACTATGATAAGACAAATTCTGCTCATATTCCAAAAAATTATGATTACACCATGAAATGGCCAAAATACCTTTAAAATGAAATATAATTACAATTGTATAAAAATCATTTAAATCAGTTCTCATTCTTCAACAACTTAGTTCATGTAGTATATGTAAATTCATGATTTACGCAAAAATAATATGTGAACTCATTTTACGTAAACCACGTTAACTTGGTTTACTTGTTAACTCAATTTATATAAAGAAGAGTTATTTTGATATTATCATCATTACATTTTAAGTCAAACACATCTTGTCGTTATTTAAGTTAGATACTTATAAGTTATAACAATTTTAGTCTTTAAATTTTAATGTAACCAATCAATCCTTTAAATCATAATATGTTTACATTGTTACCCTTTTTCATCAAACTTCGTTAAAATGTGTTTACGTAACCGTTTAATATTGAGGTGGTAGATCCAAAACGTGTTTATGCCGCATACTCAGCTTGATACTAAACACCAGAACAGCAAATTGTGCTGATAAACTGTTTGTAGAATGAAATGAGTCTTTAAGTGACATGAGAAGAGAATAAAATGTTTAGCTTTAGTGTGTTTGTAGAATGTGTCTTTTAAGTGGCACAGTACTGTGTAATACTTAATTGAGGAGAGAAGAAAAAATAAATTCAAGAAAAAGACTCGTTAATAAGATTTGAAGAAACACGTAAAATGTTGCAATAATCACTCTTTATCATGTGCAAAGATTGAATAGGTTAGAAAAATCCTTAATAAAATATAGGATATAGCACTAGAAATATAAAAAGAGCTAAGCATTTAAAAAGGCAACATTTTGGGTCTAACATGCAAGCTTCTGGCTTTAATGGCTCAAAAATAACATCAAGTCTTTGTGCCCCATGAACTTCCACCAGGATATAATTGCAATTGCAACAAACACCAACATCAACGACAACATCATTTTCAATGTTATCTCCATTATAACTTGAGGTGTTTTTTTAAAGAAAACAAATTCTTGTGGCATAGCTAAGCATGTGTGTACTTATTTATACAAAGAGATTGAAATTCTAACATATACTCAAAATTGGAAAAAATTGTCCATTAATTGTGTTCAAATCTTGAAATTATACATTTTATCACATTAAGCAAAAAAATTAAAAATGGTCCAAAAAAAAAATAGAAAAAGTTTAAAGATATTGACTATTTTTTACTAGTTAAAGAATAAACTTACTCTATAAAAAATATATTTATTGATTTATAATTAATAATTGATTGATTGGTACCCTTCTTTATTTAATTTTTTTTAATGGATACGAATCAAACTAGGGATGACAATGCACAATTGATAAGGTGAGGTAGGGTACTATTGTAACCAAACTCATGTTCGTGTAGGTAGCAACTTCAATACCCGTACTTGTACCCGTACCATACCTATTATTCGTACTTTAATCATAGGGAAAAATCCACTCACAATTCTGTATCTCATTTTTGTACTCATCACAAGGTCTCAGATTCATTATTCTCACGTCATAAATTCAACAGTGCCTATGTGCTCTGTTGTCTTTAACAGCAACAAACTATAAGACAAACAGTTAGTCGTTTGTAGCCTTAAAGAATGGATTTAAATAGGGTAGGCGATAACGTGTATCTCAAGTTTAGTTTCTCTAAATAGGATGAACCAAATCTGAAGCAATCTCAGGAGCAGATATATGAACTAATAGGAGAGCACCTTCACAATACTATAAATAAACCAAGAGACTGTCTTCCTTCTAGAATGCCTTCACTAAGTTGTAACCACAATGAAGTCTTGAAACAATATGATGCCAGACCGTCAGAACAACTGAAGCAACAAACCATCTCAAGTAACTATTGTCATTTCATATATATATATATAAAAAAATAAACCACGAATATGAATTTAATTCAAATATTAGAATAAGCTTCTTAATAGTGTTTGATTTGATTTATATGTAACATTTGATGGAGGCCACAATCATTAATCTATATGTGTTGCCGAACATTTGAATTTAATGTTTTTAACCAATGTTCAAGAAATAAATCTTCAAGGTGCGACTTGAGAATATTGGTAGCATCCAACCAGGATATGCATCACATGAGGTGACATTATCAACGGTTTATGATGGTCTTGACTTTCTTGAAATTCAATCTCCAAAATGTTAAGGCATAAAATCATTCTCACCTAGATTTTTTTTTACAAGATTCTCACCTAGATTAATCCAATGTAAGTTCTCAAAATTAAATACACCTTCTGAAAGAAAGGAAGTACAAAAATCAAGTGGAATGCGTCTTAATATATATGTTTTGAATTTTGCTCTTCACCTAGAAAAAACATTCGCTTCCTGCAGCCTTGCCTAAAATACTCATGGTTAGTTAACTAACGCAAGTGTAAAACTATGTATTAGTTAACTAACGCTGTGTCACTTAAGTAACGTACGTGAAGAACACTGCATGAGTTAACTTATACAAGTCACACTGGTTTCTTCTTCTTTTTTCAAAACACAAAAATGCTTCTTGCACTATTGTTAGTTTAGTTATACTTTGCTTTGTGAAGGAGCTTGCAGCATGTTTGGTAAAGTGGTACAGGCCTCGTAGGGAAGTGATTAACATGAGGGGAACCCAATAAAGCATAAAAATGATCATTGGTATAACATCAGATAACAATTATCACTTTGATCATTCTTGGAAACATCAACCAGTTTGAAAACAATCTCAAACAAATCAATGACAAAGTCCACCGACTCATCAAAATCATTTAGCAATTATCGATTTGATGGAGCATCTTCGTTGTAAGGAGAGTATTAAAACGGGATTAAACATAATAAATCGTTATCCATTCAAATCAACAAAGCCACCGAGGAACATGAACTCTGCTGAACGAAGAACGATGGAGAAGAAGAAACCAGCGTCACACAAAAATATAAGGTGCGTAACTTAACTCACGCAGCGCGAGTTAAGTACTTAAGTAACGCAGGGGTATTTTTGTCATGGTTGCAGGATACGGGCGAAAAGTGCAGGGGGAGAGCAGAATTTATATGTTTTTAGTCCTACAAAATCACAAGTTTTTAAGTTTAATCCCTATAAAATATCAATGGTAATTTTAGTCCTCCATAATATTCTACTTTGTTCTCGATCGGCCAAAAGGACATTTGGCCCATTTACTTAGGCCCAATATCATTCAAAGCCCAAAACACCACGTTTGACAAAGTTACTTGTGACACACCCCTTTCACGCAAGGGGGGTGCACGGAGCGAAAGAGACTGGTTCAAACGAACCACAACGTCTCTATGCACGTTCCCGCAATAAACGCCCTAGCGGTTACACTTCTCACGATTTTGTAACCGCCAGAGCAAGGTGTGCCATTGTAACGGCTTTGCAGCCCTCCACCTCTATAAATAGAGGATTCAATGCAGTCCCCAAGGTAGAATCTATCTCTTCCTCTAAACCCTCACTCTCTCTGATCTCTACTTACTTGAGTGTCGGAGTGCCTGCAGGTACACACACCCCATCCGCTCCAAGAAGCATTTTGGCGCATTTCACCACCACTAAAATCGCCGCATTCAAAGCACCGGCAGTCACCTTCTCATCAGCTCAGTAAGAATAGTCTCTATTTTGAAAACTTTTTACAAAAAATAGTTTTCCAAAATAGTCCCTATAAAATGTAAATAGGAACTAAAAGTGAATAAAAATTTTGTAAGGATTAAACTTAAAAGTTTGTAATTTTACAGAGACTAAAAACATAAATAACCCTACTTTATTTTGAAAGAACAACATCTATCTTATTGAAATTTGCTAGAATTGGGTGGGTGTCAACATTTCATTTTATCCCAAAAATGGATAACCATTTAAGAGGTGTGTTACATTCTCAAATCGAAAAATATCCCAAAGAGAGAAACAAATTATATGATGAGAAATGAAATCGTTTCCCCTTACAGCTACAATTACTCTAAACAAGTCTCATAAGAAACCCAATAATGTTGACATCTTTGATAGAATAAAAAAAATGATATCATTAAAATTGTTGATCTCATTAAAAACCTTGTGAGATGATGATGATAGAAATATGAAAATCCCAAAATAGTCCTTTGAAATGGATTAACCATTTTAACTCATAAAATATCTTGATGAGAATAGATTTTTTTTTAATTAAATGATTGGAATCGTTCTTTTTTTTTTTTGGTCAAGTAGCCTAGTGGCCAGAGCTCACACAATTAAATTGTGGAGTGTCTGTGGTTCGAACCCCAGCCCCTGCATATAATATGCAATATCCCTACCAACTGAGCTAAGCTCACGGGGATTGAATCGTTCTTATATTAAGGTAAAATATAGTTTTTACGGTTATTAAAGAACTAATTATATCTTAGTTGCTGCTAGGGACATCGTATTATATATATAAGGGCGGGGTTTAAACCTCAAGATTCTCCATTTATTTATTTTAAGGAGTAAATTTCTAGCTACTAGGTTAGTGACAAAATCAATAATAACTATATATAAAACAAGGGTTAATAGTGTTTTTCACCCCTGCAATATATGTCATTTTCAGTTTTGGCCCCTATAAAATTTTCGGTTTGATTTGCACCCTCGTAAAATTTTTATTTTCCAGAAAACACCACTAATAGGCCATTTTCAGAATTTTTTTTCAAGAAATTTTGGTTTTTGAATGGCCTATTAAGGGTGTTTTCCGGAAAATAAAAATTTTACGAGGGTGCAAATCAAACCGAAAATTTTATAGGGGCGAAAATCGGAAATGACATATATTACAGGGGTGAAAAACACTATTAACCCATAAAACAATGATCAATTTGTTTTTTAATTACGATATTTTCTATGTGCATTTGCAAAATTTAATTCATGGATCAGATGCAATTACAATGAATGATAAAACTCTTCATAAAAATTTTGACACTACGTTCTTAAAGTTAAATTTAAACTTATGACCTCTGGATAAGAGGGAAGAGACCTGAATCATGATCTTGGTATCACATTGAATTGAGATGATACTGCTATGATTCACATTTTGGTTTCAATATATTGTAGAAGATAAAATATAAAATGTAACATACAAAAAAGGAATAATTAATCATAAATCATATAATTTCAATTTATTACATAAGAAATAATCCTCCCATAATTCTCAAACTAAAACTGATTGTAGTACTAGAAATATAAAAAAGTGCTAAGATTTTATTTTTTATGCTTTATTTTATAAGCAAACAATTTTTGATTAAAAAGACTACAAGAGATACTCTAATCCACGTACAATATATGATTGTATTTTTACCTTCCCAGCAAATGAAACAGTTCCACGAGAGAACTTTTATTAGAGTGATTAGACCATCGCAAGAATTTTAATAAGGAGGTGGAGGTCCTGGAGGAGGACAACATTTAGGGTTTACTATACAAGCTTCGATCAATGGCACACAATAATCTTCTTCGAGTCTTCTTGCACCATGAACAACTTCCACTAGGATAGTTACAATAGCAACAAATAACAACATCAACTTCATCATTGTTTTCAATGTTTTTTCCATAGTAGCTTGACAAAGGTATTTTTTTTTTGTGTGCAAAGAAAACAAATTCTGGTGGTTTTGGCTAAGACATGTTTGTACTTATTTATATATAGAGGTTGAAAACCTAACATAGTAAAAATTGGACAAATTAATTGTGTGCAAATCTTTGGAGTTATTCATTTTGTCACATTAAGTAAAATTTTAAGGATATTGATTTTGTTTAATTGATTTGCTAATAGGAAGAAAGACTTACGAATCAAACAAACGTAAGAAACAATCATTTTGATCATTTAGTGAAGTTTACTCATATGATAGGTGGTGGTAAAGCTAGACGTTCGTTTCTGCAGCTAATATGACTTCTTTGTGCCTGGGTTGTGTGGAATGAACGAAACAATCGTCTGTTTAATAATGATGCAACTCCTACTCCCCGGTTGTTGGATAAGGTTAAAATGTTGTCTTTAGGTTGGCTGAAAGCTAAGAAAGCCACATTTGGTTTTGGTACTCAGAGGTGGTAGTCGAGCCCTTTAGCTTGTTTGGGCATAGGCTAACTGCTTTTTGTTCTTATGTT
The DNA here is from genome assembly GCF_003473485.1 of Medicago truncatula. Classification (NCBI taxonomy): domain Eukaryota; kingdom Viridiplantae; phylum Streptophyta; class Magnoliopsida; order Fabales; family Fabaceae; genus Medicago; species Medicago truncatula. Next base: position 4,345,448 of record NC_053047.1, on the reverse strand, counting down.
GCAACACTGCTACACTTTGTAAATTTTCAGTGGTTTCTTAGGCCCGCCTTGTGTTTTTGGAATTGATATGTTTATGGTTATATAATTCCATTTTGGCTTGTTCAATTTTTTTTTTTTTGTCATTATGTAAAAATAATTTTTAGAAATTAGATTAATTAAATATAAAAAATATTTGTTATAATTATTAAATATATGACTTAATTGCACTTTTTCTCATAAATATGAATTTCATTCAAATATTAGAATAAGCTTTGTTAATAGTGTTTGATTTGATTTATATGTAACATTTGATGGAGGCCACAATCATTAATCTACATGTGTTGCCAAACATTTGAATTTGATGTTTTTAACCAATGTTCAAGAAATAAATGTTCAAGGTGTGACTTGAGAATATTGGTACCAGGATATGCATCACATGAGGTGACATTATCAACGGTTTATGATGTCTTGACTTTCTTGAAATTCAATCTCCAAAATGTTAAGGCATAAAATCATTCTCACCTAGATTTTTTTTGACAAGATTCTCACCTAGATTAATCCAATGTAAGTTCTCAAAATTAAATACACCTTATCAAAGAAAGGAAGTACAAAAATCAAGTGGAATGGTAGCATCCGGTCTTAATAAATATGTTTTTAGTCCTACAAAATCATAAGTTTTTAAGTTTAGTCCCTATAAAATATTAATGGTAATTTTTATCCTCCATAATATTCTACTTTGTAAGAATAGTCTGTATTTGGAAAACTTTTTTTTAAAAATGGTCTTTCAAAATAATCCCTATAAAATGTAAATAGTTATTGGTGGGACCCATTTAGACATTTTGATGGAGGATCTCCATTGGAGTGGTTGAGTAGCTGTTAGGTACTCTTATTAAAAATAAAAAAAACAAAAGGTGATATGTCTTTATGAGACCCGTTTAAGACCTCAAATGCAAGGGTCTCTATTGTGGATGCTCCTATAGCTTATCATTTTTTCTCTCAATTTTACCTTTGTTATCTTAATTGAAAAAAATAGGCTTAATTGCACTTTTGGACCCCTATCTTTCCAAAAGTTGCGGTTATGGACCCCTAACTCAACCACTACAAATTTAATATGCTAACTTATATGCTTTAAACTATCAACTATCCGCTATAAGTTCACCCGATAAGATATCTTATCAGATATTCGCTATTTTTTACTAATCATTTCATAAATTCATAGTTTAATACTAATAAATAACAAAAAAAATATATTGAAAAGAATGAATGAACTTGTTGACATCTTCAACGATGGTAATAGGACATGATTCCTCTTATAGAAGAAATTGAAGGTGTAACATACGATGCAATATGCGTTGAACGTTTTGATTCTGCGTTGAAAGATGGAAGATGAAAACAGAGCGAGTCAGTGGAAATGAAAGAGATGGGTGGTGAATGTTGAATGAGGATGGAGATGAAGACAGTGTAGTCTTTGGAATAATCACTTTTTCTAAAATAACAACTTTTATAGATTGTAATTGTTTAATGAAAAGTTTTCATTTTGTTTGTTTTTCTGGTATGAAATATGTATTCTTTGCGTAACAAATGTATAGATTAAATCTTTGAATCTGGTAAATTAAAATAGTAAGAAAAACGATAACATCAACAATGTTAGGAGCTACTTCATCAATTGATATAGTCTAATATGAACTACCTATCTTAAAACGTGCCTCCGTACTCATCGCTTTCTTCAATTAGTATCGATATAACATGGGGCACGAGCTAAATGCCTCATTGTCCAGTTATATTGTAGATAAGAAATAAGATGCTTAATATTTTTAGAAATAAGGTGCTTAATATTGTTGATGTCTTCTCTTGAAAACACTACCGACATTTCTTCTCCTTTGCGTGGAGTCTACAACTGGAAAGTCTTCCCGCTAAGTGACATGACAGGGGAATATCTGGGTTATAAAGATAATTTCAAATTTGGTTATGATAAGCTTGATTGGTTGACTAAGTTCTGGTTAAAGAAATAAGACTTCAAAGACACTTACTCATAACGAGGATACTTAGTCGTCAACATGAGGTTATAATGAGGATAACAAAATTGTTGATCGAAGAGGAGTGCATCAAGAAGGAGTTGAAGAAGACCAATAAACAGGAGATTAATACAAAATTGAGTCGCCTTCACATCCAACTGAACCATTTATTGACTAAAAAAACTGGGTTTAAAATGGACCTCCAGAAGGGTCGAAGATGTTTGGATGCACAATGCCAGACTTATGCTATAACTTTAGTAAGACTTCCAGGGAGAAGGCCAAAACACCCAAATATCTTAAGTTTGATTGTGTGCCAACTAAAATGTGAGTTTTCCGTCGTTAAGGGGGTACACTGCTCCCCACATTCGAAAATCAACTTTCTACCTTACAATGTGATCCATTGATATAGTCTAATATGTCCTACCTACCTTAAAACATGCCTCTGTGCTTACCACTTTATTCAACTAGTGGCGCTACAACACAGGGCACAACCTAAATGCCTCGTTGTATACTTCTATTATCGATTAGAAATAAGCTCCTTAATATTTTTAGATAAATTGTTTGGCGCAACTATTAATTTAAGAAGATAAGTTAATAAAAAGGTAGCCCAAACACACCCTAAGCCGGATGTCTTCAAGACCTTAAGTTGAGAAAAAAACTGTATAACACTTTTTTGATTGTAATATCACTCGCCTAATCTGTCATTGACTAAGAGAAATTCGTCCATCCTTAAATCTCGCATATATACCGATTTTAGTTAACAAAATAATTATATTTACATGTAAACAAAGACTACTAAACATGCATCTTTCATATAACATCATTTTACACAAACATTCAATCACATTTCTTTATCGTGCGATATTATATTTGACAATTTTTAAATAAAGAATCTATCATAACAATTTTTGAAAAAATTATGAATCTCAAATTTAAAAACAAAAATATATCCATTTAAAAAAAGCCACGTGTATGAACCTAGTTTAAGGTAAGTAGTGTGTTCTTCACCGAACATAACAAACCCAACAACGTGGTCACATTTCAACAAACACTTCACCATGGTTTCAAACTCTCAATAAACTTTCACTGTTCACTCTCTCATCGCCGCATAATTGATCGGAGTTTTCATTCTCCGACGATGGCTTCAACGACGTCGTTTTCAAGTCTCATACTTCATCATTCTGTTCCAATTTTCCGGAACGGAAACAATGCTCAATTGGGTCCGTTTCAAGCTTCTTGTACCTCTCAATTGAAACCCACTTCCTTGAATTCGATTCCATTGAAGAAAAGAGAAGCTTTTTCAAATGGGTTTTCGAGAAGGAGAAGAAATTCTAAGCAGTTTATTGTTCGGTGTACAGATTCAAGTGGAAAGGTAAAAACTTGTGTATAGGAATTATGATAGTTTAATGGATATGCTCTGTTGGTGTAAAATGATTTTACACTGTCATCCAATATGAATCAATTATTTCTTTCTCGAGTCATACTGTTTAAGTAGGGTGTAGTGAACATGGTTGCTATTAAATGACGGAGTACATGGTATTTATTGGATGATAGTGTACACTTATTTTTCACTGTCAATGAGTAGCCTATTTTCTCATTAGGATATTATAGTGCATAGGACATGATAGTGTACAATTATTTTACACTGCCAATGGCTGCTATTGGATGATAGAATACATGGTTTCTGTTGGATGACAGTGTAAAATAATTCACCTGTGCTTTCATAATGTAATTCTTTATTAAGAAACCATTGACATTAGATACTTTGAAAGAAGAGTGATATAAACACACTCTTTAGATAGGAGACTCTCCTCAACACACTTTCTAATTGCTTATTTCAAATGTAGGTCCCACTTAAATTAAGCGAGACTGGTTTGAATTTTGACCAATTAGAGAGAAATATTTGATTCTTAACTAATTAGAGAGTTTATTGAGAAAAGTGTGGTAGAGAGTGTGTTGCTAGCATAATTCCACCTAGAAATAGTAGTCTTGTTGTAATTTTGTGAAATGTTGTCATATAGCGGTGTTATAGCATAGCAGAATTTTAACGAATTGCTATGCAATTTAGTATAAAGTGTTGTCAAATAGTGGTTATAGGAGTACTATAGCAGTGCAGTGTAGCGAAATTTGAACAAACTACTATTTTTTCCAATGTGTTGGACATATATTTGTATATTAGGAGTTTTGGATATCATAACACTTGTGCATTCAAAATAATCCACTTATCGAGAAAGCATTGATAATAGACACTTGGAAATAGTAGTGTTGTTATAGCTTAGCGGAATTCTAACAAATCGTGTATTGCGTTTTAGTATGAAGTGTTGTCAAATAACAGTTATAGCAACGCTATAGTATTGTAGTGTAGCGGAATTTGAACAAAGTGTGATTTTCCAGCAATCTGTGTTAGACATATTTTAATGTTGTGTTATCTCATAATATCAATTATGGAGTGTTTGGAAGAGCTAGTATGGGTTTATCTTGTGATATAAAGGATTAGTTTGGATTTATTTATGAATAACTTATTTTAGCTTATCTACTCAGGAAATCACTTAAGAGAGTGTGTGAACGTAGCTTATGCCATATCTATAAGTTGTTTCTACCTCATTTCAATAACTCTCTAAAATAGCTTATGAAACTGATATGCAGATGGCTTACAGTTTATATTAAAACAATTTAACCATATTTTTCTTTTTGACTATAGAAGTAATGTATTCACAAGTCCTTATATATGGATCATTTCATATATGTGTCCTGTGCTATGTCGATGCTTCTTAGTCCACTATTACACAAATTCTTTTACAGAATGTAGACTGCTTTAGAGTTCAAACATAGTTATTTTTCTGGTTTTCTGTTATTTCACCATTACTTGTAGCTAGTTAGTTGAGGTGTGTTGACTGTAAAAACATCTCTCTTTATCACTCCAGATTGATGAATTAAATATTTCATTTCCATTATCTTAGCTTTTATGTTATAACTTTAATACTACGAATACAGTAGTAAGTCTCTTGATTATTGCACATGTTTTTGTTAGTAATTCCAAAACGTGTCACAATATGAGGAAGCAAACATTCAAGCTCATTTGTAATTGCGCAAATCAGAGTTGTTTGTAATTTGGGTCAATTGTGTCTGGTTGGGTTGGATCTTCAATGTATAGTGGTTTATATTTGGTTTTGATGCAATGACAGGTTTCACAGCAAGAATTCACAGAAATGGCGTGGCAAGCAATTGTGTCATCACCAGAAGTGGCAAAGGAGAACAAGCATCAGATTGTGGAGACAGAGCACTTGATGAAAGCTTTATTAGAGCAAAAGAATGGGCTTGCTCGCCGGATCTTTACCAAGGTTGGGGTCGATAACACCCGGCTTCTGGAGGCTACCGACAAGCACATTCAGCGCCAACCCAAGGTGATCTACCAAGTCAAATATGCTTTGGTGCTATCTTTATGTAGTATTTTCTTGGTTATACCCATATTCTTTTTCAACTTCTTTTATTGGCATGTTTTTTCTTAAAAGTTCATATCTAAATAGGAACTGTATTAAGTTTATAATTTGATGATAGAAGTGAAGTTGGAGGAAATAGTAAAATTAAAGCCTGACAACAGAAGCTTGGAAGGGAAGTAATATCAATTGTGTTAGGTTCATCACATAATGTGGTTATGAAGGAATACACTTATAAAATTTGACATTCTATTTTGTTAACTGATTGAGTAGACTTACTGTCCATGTCTGTAGCTCACAAACCTGATTATAATTCTTATTCAATTGTGTTAGGTTCTAGGGGAATCGGCCGGTTCAATGTTAGGGCGTGATTTGGAGGCATTGATTCAGAGAGCCAGGGAATTCAAGAAAGAATATGGGGATTCATTTGTATCAGTTGAGCACTTGGTTCTTGGTTTTGCCCAAGATCGGCGATTTGGGAAGATATTGTTTAGAGATTTTCAAATATCTCAACAAGCTCTAAAAACTGCTATAGAGTCCGTAAGGGGACGCCAATCAGTTATTGATCAAGGTAATTTACTATCTGTCTTCTTTTTATAGTTACTAGTGGAAAGACGTAACATGTCCGTCTGTCCGTTTTCTGTCATGTTTCTTTTGATATATGTTTTATTGTATAATATTCGCTGTAATTTAATTTGTTTGTTTCAGTTTTATAATATACATACTATCTGAACTTTTTAAATTTTAGTTTCAATATCTATGTTGTATGTTTTTAAATTTAAATTTGAAAAATCTTATGTTGTTAAACTTAAAGGTAAATTTATGCGTTTGATTTTGAATTGGCTGTATTAGAAGCTGTACTTTATTCTAAATATTTTGTAGTACTAAGCTCAACTTAAATTTGTTATAGATCCTGAAGGAAAATACGAAGCCTTGGAAAAATACGGAAAAGATTTGACAGCAATGGCCAAAGCAGGAAAATTAGATCCTGTTATAGGAAGAGATGATGAAATACGAAGGTGCATTCAAATTCTCTCCAGGAGAACAAAGAACAATCCTGTGCTAATTGGTGAGCCTGGTGTCGGAAAGACTGCAATTTCTGAAGGGTAAGTTCTTAGGTCTTCTTCCCTCCTAAATGTTGTCTGTTTGTATTTTTGTTTAACATTTTTATTGTTTTTTTGAACAATTAACATTTTTATTGTTAAAATATTCTTTGAATGAAACTTATTATGCTGTTATCATTATTTCTTTTTACCAAATATTATTGCCGCATCATGTCAAAAGTGATGCGAGACGTTTCACAATTTGAAAGCCTTCTCAATAATTGGCATGGAGATTATTAACATTGGAATATTTTATTTTTACCAAAATTCCGTTTTTTCCATAATTTTGTTTTAGCATGAGCAGGTTAGATACTTGCTCGGGTCTTACAGGGATGCTTTTGTTAATTTTTTTAATTATTATGTTCTGCTGCACATCGACCTAACTCTTCCTTTCATACAGACTTGCTCAGAGAATTGTTCAAGGAGATGTCCCTCAAGCTTTGATGAATCGAAGGGTATATGCTTTATCCAATTAGGCTATTCTAATATTCTTGAATAATAACACTGTGAATAGAAGAAAAAGAGACAATAATATTGACAATAACCAACCGGCTTTTTAAGTTTTTATCTCATTTCCCCCATGTTAAACTTTATTTGTATAGTATACCCCCTCTACAAATTCTACTCTTAATTCCATATTTATAAGAATGTAATATTTGTCTTGTTTTATTCTCCTTTTTGAAGGTAAAATTGATCCGATACTTTGTTTTTTCAGCTTATATCTCTTGATATGGGTGCACTTATTGCTGGAGCAAAATATCGGGGAGAATTTGAGGACAGGCTGAAAGCTGTTCTCAGAGAAGTTACAGAATCTGATGGTCAGACTATACTTTTCATTGATGAGATCCATACAGTTGTTGGGGCAGGTAATGAGCTTCAAAGTTCTCTACTTTTAGACAATTGATTGTATATTGGTATCATAAAAATTGTTTGAAGAGTCTAGGTATTGGTTCTCAATTTCTCTTAACCCCATGGCTCCGATCACAAACAAGGTCATGGACTAGAAAGCTCAAACAAACCATTTTATTTTATTTTTTGCAATGAGCTCATTAGGCTAACAATGTGAGTGAATCCAACTTGGATGAGCTGAAGCCTATCTCTTCCGAGCTGAATCCTGCTCCAATGAGGGATACCTAGTCCCTATCAATCTTCACTCTTTAATGCTCTTTTTGTGGCTGAGTTGAGTACCTATCTTGGAGTTGTGAGTTTGTCCATAAATTTTGATTTGTGAGGGTTTCATCGCTTGGAGAATATTTATTAGAGTGTTAAGTATTTCCATGCACGTAGTAATGAATTATTGGTTAGGAATATGATAGATTTTTATGCAGTATATGGAGTAATTAAGTAAACTTTACATATTTAGTAGTTGAGTCTATGGAGATTCCATGAGGTGCTGACTCTCGAGTTTTACAACACAATTGGTTACAATTAGTAAATGATAACCCTTGAGGTCAATAAATGTCCAGATCTTGGATGATACATTTTAATTCATGTATTTTTCCTTAAACATTGCACCTGTTTGTAGATTATGGCCGTGAATGGTAATTTAAAATTAACATGTGGATGGTGAGTTTGATTGCAACTATAATCTATCATATGCTAGGTGCTACAAATGGTGCTATGGATGCTGGTAATCTCTTAAAGCCTATGCTTGGTCGAGGGGAACTGCGATGCATTGGTGCAACAACATTAGACGAGTATAGGAAATATATTGAGAAGGATCCTGCTCTAGAACGCCGTTTTCAGCAAGTTTACGTAGATCAACCTTCAGTGGAAAATACCATTTCAATACTAAGGGGGCTGCGGGAAAGATACGAGTTGCATCACGGAGTTCGTATTTCTGACACTGCACTTGTGGATGCTGCAATTCTCTCAGATCGATACATAAGTGGGAGGTTTTTACCAGACAAAGGTAGTAATTACTCGTTGAAAATAAAAACTTTTGGAGGGTGAATTTATTGAACAAAGATTGGGAAATTTCATTAGCATTTATGTTTTTCTAGTAAATAATTACGATGATATTATTAGGATACATAACATGTTTAATGAGAATGAGGTCTGGGTTTCGGGTTAGCACATTTTCTGACTGATTTAAGTATCCATATTGCTCATAAAGGGCTGGCTAACTTCTAAGCCTGAAAATGATGTTTATAAATGCAGCTATTGATCTGGTTGACGAAGCAGCCGCTAAACTGAAAATGGAAATCACTTCTAAGCCCACTGCACTTGATGAGATTAATAGGTCAGTTTTGAAACTAGAGATGGAAAGACTATCTCTCATGAATGATACAGACAAGGCTTCTAAAGATAGGTTAAACCGTCTTGAGACAGAGCTCTCTCTCCTAAAAGAGAAACAGGGCGAGCTTACCGAGCAATGGGAACATGAAAAGTCTGTAATGACTCGTCTTCAGTCAATCAAAGAAGAGGTGTGTCATCCTATTTCTATTACTTTTGCCAAAAGTTCTCTTATTTTTTATCCAAATAGCTGAACTTTTAAAGGATAGTTATGTTGCAGCTTTTTGCACGTTTCGTCACATTGAGCTAGTGCCCTTCTACATGTTGATTTAGTAATTTCACATTGGCATTAGCAACTCACTAATATATATTACTGTTGTAAATATGATTGCATATTTTGCAATTATTAGCACATTGTATTCAATCCTTTAATCAGGCCCATTATGTATACTGTAGTCTATCCTTAAACAGTTTAGCGACTGTACTTTCATTACTTTTGAAATTATATTTAGAAAATTTCTCCAATTCTACATTCTATCAGAGCTCCTGGTTTTACTGTGCCTTCATTCAGCCAACTTAGTGCAAGCTAGGAATGGATCATCATTTCTAGTTCGAGGGGGAGTGTTGTAAATACGATCATATATTTAATAGTACAAATTGTATTCATCCTAGTAATCAGGCCCATTAGGTATAATATATCCTATTTTAATAGTTTAGTGATTGTACTCTCGTTATTTTTGAAATGATATTCAAGAAATTATTCCTCAATTCTACAGCAACCATGATTTTTCATTATTAAAACATGAAAAATCCTATTCTGATCATTTCTGTATCTATATTTACAGATAGACAGAGTAAACCTTGAGATCCAACAAGCCGAGCGAGAGTATGATCTAAATCGTGCTGCTGAATTAAAGTACGGCAGTTTAAATTCTTTGCAACGACAACTCGAGGGTGCAGAGAAGGAGTTACATGAATATATGAGCTCTGGTAAGTCTATGTTGAGAGAGGAAGTAACTGGGAATGATATTGGTGAAATTGTGAGCAAGTGGACTGGTATCCCGATTTCTAAACTTCAACAATCAGAGAGAGAGAAACTATTATATTTAGAAGACGAACTACATAAGCGTGTTGTAGGTCAAGATCCTGCTGTCAAGGCAGTTGCCGAGGCGATCCAACGTTCAAGAGCAGGTCTATCAGATCCTCATCGTCCAATTGCTAGCTTCATGTTCATGGGCCCCACAGGTGTAGGTAAGACCGAGCTAGCCAAGGCCCTCGCTTCCTACATGTTCAATACAGAAGAAGCACTTGTTCGGATTGATATGAGTGAGTACATGGAAAAGCATACGGTTTCAAGATTGATTGGTGCTCCTCCTGGATACGTTGGATACGAAGAGGGAGGGCAACTAACGGAAACAGTTCGTCGAAGACCTTATGCAGTTATTTTGTTCGATGAGATTGAGAAGGCACACTCGGATGTTTTCAATGTATTCCTTCAAATTTTGGATGATGGCAGAGTAACCGATTCACAAGGCCGCACAGTAAGTTTTACTAACACTGTCATCATCATGACCTCAAATGTGGGATCACAGTACATTCTCAACATGGATGATGACTCTGTACCAAAAGATTCGGCATATGAAACCATGAAACAGCGTGTAATGGATGCTGCAAGATCCATTTTTCGCCCTGAGTTCATGAATAGAGTCGATGAATATATTGTTTTCCGGCCTCTTGACCGTGACCAAATAAGTAGCATTGTCAGATTACAGGTAATTTTTACCTCACTAATTGATACATTCCAATATATATTTCATTTTAGTCCTCGTTGTGTTGGGTTCCTATAGTATACTTATTTTCTTTGCTTTTAGTCCTTTTAATATTTGATTTATGTTCAATTAGTCTTTGCATGATAGGGACTCAAACGGAACTGAAAAAAAGTATATTATAGTAACTAAATCGAAGAAAAAAAAAATAGTATAATACTAGGACTAAAATGGAAAAACTATATTTTGGGGACTGTTTTGATCTTTGTGATTTCAAGATTTGCTGCAAACTGTTTTCATGCGATTTTAAATCCCAAGACTCACTATTTATGTTCATTACTACAGTTGGAGCGTGTGCAAAAGAGAGTTGCTGACCGCAAGATGAAAATCCGAGTAACAGAACCTGCTATCCAACTTCTTGGAAGTTTAGGGTACGATCCAAGCTATGGTGCTAGACCGGTGAAGCGAGTGATTCAACAAAATGTGGAAAATGAACTTGCAAAAGGTATTCTTAGAGGAGAATTTAAGGAAGAGGACACAATTTTAATCGACACAGAAGTCACGGTACTTGCCAATGGTCAACGTCCTCAGCAAAAGCTAGTTTTTAGGAGGGTTGAAGCTGATTCAGAATCTACTGCTAAAGACAGCAGGGAAAGTTTTCCTCAGATTCTATGACATTTTAATGCTTTCCTTTAATCTTCCATGCCAAGTTTTACACGAATTTTGAGAATAGATCGTTTTGTTATTATAGATTTGAACTCTGGTTCTGTGTATAGCTTGCATATAATTTATAGTTATTTATATTTTACTTTTTATTAGTCAATACAAATTATCATACTTAAGAAAGTACTGTTACAAGCTACATTATCTTTTTTTCCCTGGAAATAGCATTTGAAATGACATTTATTTTGTCACAAGTTTTGATATGTTAGTTTAGAACACAAACTCTGCTGGCAAGCACTATTATGAAATTGAAATTAAGTTTACAGAGTACAAAGTTTTGTTTAAATACCATGGTCAAGTTTACTAGTTTACCCCTGGACTGTACTATACTGCGGAAGCGTCGGCCAATTGTGCCAACACCATTGACAATAGAGGGGACTTGTTTTGCTCCATTTTTACGTTGCGCTTTCAACTCTACTCGCTCTGAAATGCCATGCTCGAGTGTCTCTCAATTTATCAGAGAATATCAATTCCCTTTGAATATAATGGAATGTCTTCTAGATCATAAAAGATTAGAGATACAAGTCATGCTTAGCATTGAGATACATGTAACAAGTTGAAGCAATAGTTGTGACCAACTTGATTAACATGCCTGATATATTCCTATAAGTACCCACTTTTTCAAGTAATATTTGTTCAAATGCAAGCAAACTTCACATCAATATGTTTTGTCCTAACAATTCACACTTGATTTTTTTTTATTATGTTAGTGTTTAGAAATCATATTAAATCTAGTTAATTATATCTACCTTAAGTGGACGAAACATAAAAAGACTTAAATCTTAACATTGTATGGTTTCCTCCATTGGAACTATTTTTCTCAGTTGAGATTAAAACATTGGTTCCACATGTTGTAGTAATCTAACCATTCCACGCCGATAGTATATAACACTTTTCTATCAACATGATCATTGTTTCCCTAAAAATGTTGCTAATTTTTTATTTAAACTATATATTTAGTATATTTGAGAAGAAAACACAATGAAAATTACAAGAATATCGGACACACTATATACATTATATATGGAAAAAGGAATTAAAATAAGGTGAATTCTTTTTTTTTTTTGACAAAAATGAGCGATATTCATTCATTCAAATTGATAGAGTACATTGATACAATACAAATCCAAATTTGCTAAAAACAAAACGGATGAATCTGTGAACAAACTCTCAACATCCATGTTAATAGCATAAAACGGCAAAGTATCTATGCCTACAAATATGACTAATATGACTATATTCAAGTCTCATGAATACTCATGTCTCCGGATCTGCAACGTTGACGACGCCAAAGTCATTGTCAGTGATCAGATCTGCACTTGATCAAAGTTAATCTTTCAACCTGAGTCAAATAAACACCGCACTAAGATGGGAAATAAAAAACACACTGCACAAAGACGAGAAATCAAAACAAACAGAATCGTGCAGAGACCATGAAATCACAAAAACAAACGAAAGAAAAAAGAAAATATGTGAAATCACTTGTTCTATTAGGATAGAAGGTAAAACAACTCAGAGGGGTGATTTTTGACGAGAAGAAGAAGAAGAAGAAGAAGAAGAAGAAAGGGTGACAACTAGGGTTTGGGCTAAAATAAGGTAAATTCTTAGATATCTAAAATTTAGTTGGGTACCATCTTTATGACAAAAATTCATTTAAAATTTGATTTTATTTCTACGTAAATTAACACAAATATATGACACGATATGACAAAAATATATATGCCATGCCTTTTTCTTTTTAAACTCGAAAATATGACACGATTTTTAATAATTGAATGATGAATACATATCAAATCAAATTTATAATTTTAAGGTTACCGCTACATTCACCTTAAATTTACAAAGTTATTGAATTCAAGTGGTTAATTACCTATATAAAAAACAAATGTTTAGAATGCGAATTTGATTGTCAAGAGCAGGGATGAGCAAAAAAAAAAGTGGAATCAAACCATCACTAACAATTCTGAAACGGAAACATATTGATTAAATTCATGATTTATCAATGTGGTTCGGTTCATATCGATTTTGTTTTTTAAAAAGTTGTAATATTCTATTTTGTTTATTTTATATATTTTCAACGGTACTAATAATAAGAATTCGGTTCAAAAATTAATTTGGCTAAGAATAGTAATTTTAATTTTAAAAAAATTAGTTATGCTAACAATTTGTTTCGATTAAAAATACCAATTCCGTTATTATGCATTTAAAAACGGTTCAATTTAGTTTTCCTTCCTAAATCAAACCATGTCTACCCGTAGTCAAGAGTCCGATTCGCCGAACTCTGAATTACCAAAATATTATGAAATTAGATGTTAAAATAAAAACGGTTTAAAGAAAGTGAAAGTAACGCGCTACTTTTTCCCGCGCAAGTTTCCCACTTCATTCCTTCATCTTCTTCTACAATCGCTCGTTCAGCTTCATTTCATTCGGTTTCTTGATTCTTCTTCTCTTTCTGTTTCAAACCCTAAAAATGGGTTCAAAACCATTTTCTTCTGCTAGTGCTACCTCTAACCGTTCAATCTCTGAAAATGCTAGTGTTGATTCTTGCGTTGAAATTTCCAATGAAAATGCTGAATATTTGTGGGAGTATGGAATTTCAATCGATGGTGAAAATGCAATCAAATGCAAGATTTGTGATGAAATCCAACCATTTTCTTTTGTGACTAAAATAATGACATTGATATATTCAAATTTGTGAAATACATCGATTGAGAACAAACTCTTTAAAACTAGTGAAATACATTGGTATATGCTTTGAAATGTTTCGCCAAAGATTGTTACTGTTATTATCGATTTGAAGAAAGATTTTAATTCTTTAATCACTATTTAGTTAGAAAAAAGGTAAGGAAAAAATTGTACAAGGTTCTTTTTATCTTTGAAACCATGATAAGAGACTATATTCATGGTGAAACGCAGTCTCAACTGTGGTCGCATAGATCCCAAAAACTATGATGCCGTGACTCATATTGCTGTCGCAGACCTTTATTTAAAACGTAATTTTTACATAACCTCAACCTGATTCATAAAGTATTGCTAAAAATCTTATAACCATCTCCATAATCTACTGACACTTTCAGTCATGTCCCTCAAATTCTACAACATTTTACTTTGAATCCTCATACCTATAGTTCTATATCTGAACTTGTTAATTATGTTTAAGCAAGACCTCCTTAATCAGTTTGTCCAAGTTCATGAATGAAGAACCACCAGGTCATGTGTCCTCCTTTGCCTTCTTCTTCAACTCGATCGCCTTTTTCCTTTATCTCCCGCCATAAAGTCATTGACAGGTTTATACACCTCCTCTCTCTTCACATTGGAACTCTAGAACAAATGCTTTCAATGGGTGAGTTTCATCCACAATGCGTTAAGAATCCACAAATTCAAGGGTGGTTCAATACTTGCTCTTTCGGACACCATCTTGCGACTAGATAGACCTCTATCTGAAATTTCATTCTCATACTCATATAACAAAACACATGACCTGCCAATGACAAGGTCAAGCCTAATGATCCAAGTATCCAACAATTCTTTGGATTCATTACTTGGGTTCTAATAGTCGATAGATATGATCAGGTGTATAGGTGGAGTAAAGTCAATGAGTCGCATGGGGATCACTACCGAGGCGTAACTAACTAACTAACTAACTAAAAGACAATCCATGTTAAAAGGACGAGGGATTGCACCCTAATGCACCCCGAGGTCGAATTTAAAATAATATATAAAAAATAAATTAAAATAATAAAGTTTTTTTTTTGAAAACTCGGTATTCGATTCAATAATCGATTAATACAAGGGGATCAAGTCCACCGCCCACTTGCAAGCATAGTTTTAAAACTCAGCTCGACCCAACCGATCGGACTGGAACCGATGGGTAGACCGGGTCGAGCAGGAAATCAGATCGGCCATGTGATTGGCCCAATGAGAATCGATCAGAGCCGGCATGAATCGGTAAAAAATCAGTGACTCGGCCAGTTTGAGTCAAATCGGTCTAGTTGTTATTTTTCCTTTTTTTTTTTTTTTTGCTATAACAGAAAAAGAAAGGTGTAGAAGACAAGGGAAAAATAGTGCTTTCATCATGTTCCGAATTTATTAAGGGTATTTTTGTCCACTCAAGTAAAAAATATGAGTCAACAACCACTTATCCCAATTAACACTAGACACGTTAACTAATCATTGCCAACTCAACGAGATTATGATCTGAAGAACTAAATTTCAAATGATTAAATTTTACGGTGATAATTTAAAATAATTAGTACATTCAGGGACCAAAATTCAAACAACACCTATTTGCAGGATTAAATAAATATATAAAAGCAAAAAAATAAATACCTTATATATTTCCCGCGCTACAATTTCCCGCGCGCGACATTCCAGCTTCATTCATCTTCTACTCTGAAACTCGTTGAATCGTAAAATCGCTCCGAGTTTACGATCTTACACAAACGGGTTTTTTGACCCGATTTCAAAACCCGTTTCTTTTACAGTTAAATACAAACCGTAACCCTAATCGCTCTTTCACCTTCATTTCATTCAGTTTCTCGATTCATCTTCTCTCTTTGTTTCAAACCCTAACCCTAAAAATGAGTTCAAAATCAACCTCTGTTGCTTCTGCTTCTACACCTAGTGGTTCAATCTCTGAAAATGATAATGTTGATTATAAGATTGAAGTTTCAAACGAATATGCTGAAAAAATTTGGGAACATGGAATTTCAATTGATAGTGATGAAGATGTTGGTGAGATGGATGAAGAGGAGGAGGAGGGGTGTGAGTGTGTTGGGGTCGGCAAAAAAAGAAAAGGAAATGATGTTGATGAAGAAAGTTTTGATTTTGAAGATATTTTCAAGAGAATGAGAGATGGGTCATTAGCTAGTGGTGATAATATTCAGGAGGAAGCGTGTCGAGCGATTGCGAGGTTTTTCTACAACAATGCAATACCGATGAAGGCGGTGAAGAGTAAGGAGTTTGTTAGAATGTGTGATATGGTTTCGAGATGTGGTGTAGGGTTTGTGCCGCCGTCTTTTGATGAGATTAAAGGGAAGTATTTGAGGGAAGAAGTTAAGTTGGTGAATGAAGCTTTGGAAGATCATCATAGAGTTGAATGGAAGAAAACAGGGTGTTGTGTAATGGTTGATGGATGGACTGATAAGAAGAAGAGGAGTATATTGAACTTGTTAGTGAATAGTGTGAATGGGATGTTCTTTTTGAAGTCGGTTGATGCGTCCGATATGTTGGAATCGTCTGAGAAATTGTTTAAGATGATGGATGATGTTGTTGAAGAGGTTGGTGAAGAAAATGTTGTTCAAGTTGTGACGGATAATACGGCATATTTCAGAGCTGCTGGTGAGATGTTGATGGAGAAGAGGACTAGGTTGTATTGGACACCTTGTGACACACTGCATTGAGATGATGTTGGAAGATTACGAGAAGAAAATACCTGTTTATGAAGAGATAATTACAAAGGGTAAAAAAATTACAAGTTTTATTTATTCGAGGGATTCTCTCATTTCTCTATTGCATAAGTTTACGGAAGGAACAGATTTGGTGAGACAAGGCATTACTTCTTGTGCCACAACTTACTTAACTTTAGACCGTCTTCAAGAGACCAAGGGAGCTTTGAGAAGAATATTCACATCGAAGGCGTGGAAGTCTAGCCCGTTTGCGAAAACAAGCGGTGGGAAATTTGTTGAGGATGTGGTTTTGGACAAGGAGTTTTGGAAAAATGTTATGATTTGTTTGAAAGGTGCAAATCCTCTGATTGATGTGCTTTGTTTGGTCAATTCAATTGATGAACCAGCCACCGGTTTCATTTATGAAGCAATGGAGAAAGCTAAAGATGAAATACGAAGGGGTCTTTCTAAAGGGGGCATAGAAAGGTATATATTTTCAGCAGGATCGATTATCAACATTAGTTTTTATAATTGATTTTTTTGTTTCGATATCTTGGTTTGAACTGTTTGAAGTAATTGAATTTTTTTCTTTTATTTTTTGTTTTTAGTTTTATGCCTCTATGGGAGATCATTGACGAAAGATGGGACGAACGACTCCACGGCCCTTTGCATGCAGCAGGCTATTTTCTTAACCCTCAGTTTCACTATAGCGATGTATTTGGAGATGATATTGAAGTTAAAGGTGGTCTACATGATTGTATAACAAGGATGGTGGCCGATCCTGAAGAAAGAGCGAAGATTGAAATTCAACTTGATGCTTTCGATAAACGGGCGAACGATATGGGTCATCCTGTAGCCGTAATGACGGCTGGTAATGAGGTTCCATCAGAGCGCCTTCGGAAAGGGACTACCAGAGCTCCAAAAATTTGCGTGTCGTGTATTAAGCTTGACATGCAGTTCTTATGGGGGTGAGCGTAATCAGAGTGCATTTGAGATGGTAAGATGAAAAAAATATTGAATGTCAATTGTAAAATACCTAGCACTTACTTGCTTATATTAATTGTATTTGAATTTGTTTAGGTCCATGCTAAGAACAGAAACCTTTTGTGGCAAAAAACTTATAATGATGTTGTCTATGTCATGGCTAATTCAAAATTGGCTGAAGAGAAAGCCAGATGGTTTGTTGAGCTAGTTCAAAATCTGAAGGATAATGGAAGCATTGAAGGTACTCCAAATCTGAAATCCCTACATGATGTGATTGCTTATTTGTATGATGAATATGGAGTTGGAGATGAAGTTGAAGATGGAGACGAAGATGAAGATGATGAAATGGAAGATGAAGATCAAATGGAAGATTCTGATTAAATTTGAAAGATTTTCTAGATTAAATACCTAGAATTTGACTGTTATCGATGTTTATATCTTGGTACTTGTTAAAAGCTTAATACTATAGCTTAAGGTATGAATTTGTGACTTATGAATTGTGTTTGGCTTTCTTATGGGTTTTGAGTTAAGTTTAATGAGATGCCTGTAGTGATTTTCTTATCTATGTTCTTTTACTATATGGTTATTATGAACTTTGTAGGATCTTGCTATCCTTGCTAAAATCTTTACTTTGACTACCATCTTAATCTGTGTTTAAAGAATTAAAGTAGGATCTTGCTATCCTTGTATATATTTGGTTCAATTTTATGTACTCCTGCTCATTGTGTATTAAACTCTATGAAGCACAGACACTTCTCGGATAAGGCGTGTCCTCGTGTCAGACACCGCCACGACACTGACACATATAATTACCCTGGATTATGTGATTTTCTAAAAAAATTGGCTGTTGGTGTTCGTGTCTTGTCCGGCGTCCATGCTTCATAGATTAAACTTTTAATTCAATTCTTTAACCAATATACTTTTTATTTAGTCTTTCAGCTAGAGGATCTTGTTCTGTGTCTTTCAATCAATTTTAGGTAGTCAATATCTCTCAGTACATGACCTTGTTGATTTATCCGTATGTTTGTTACTTGCTTATGAATTATGAATTATGCTATGGAAGCCAATTCTCTGAACAATTATTTTGATAGTCTATTATCACCAATTCTCTGTATGTTTGTTATTGTTGATTTATGTTGAATAATGACTTCTGTATGTTTTCCTGTCAATCTTTTTTCATGGTGAAAGAATTGGTGGAACTATCGCCTTATCACACTCACAAACACAGATATCAATGTCGTAACTGTGACATTTTTGTTGTTTCTCTTTTGCTGTGTCCATCGTACACTTGATGCATATTTTTTTTTTGACAAAACAAACAGAACGGGTCACTGTTGTGCCGTGCAAAGGCCACGATGCCTGCTCGGTTCCACAATATTGAGCATGCTCATGGGTAGAGCATTTTATTCTTAATCTGTACAGTTTTCATGGTAAACAATGAGAATGGTGTTACTAAGATGAAACTGAATTCCTATCAGGACAACACTTGATATAACTCTATTGGACTTGCTGTTATTTACAGTTTCATGCTAGTAGTATAAATACTGTTGTAATAGAATCTAGTAGTATAAATTCTTCTATCTAACGTGCATGTTTGGATTGGTGGTTAGTTTGACGGAATTGTGGCAGGATTACCATGATTTTGGCATAAACTACAATTTGGCAAAAAAATCATGTCGCCACCTTGATTTCTTCCCCTGCATCCACATTTGTATAATTTTTTTTTTCATTTAATGGGTAAAAAATGAGGTAGAAAATATGGTATGAAAATAGTTGTTATTTTATTTATTTATTTGTTACAATTATATTATTATTATAGGTTTGATGTATGCCTTGAGCGGTGATTAACACTTCGTTGGAGAATTTGTTGTTGTTTCCTTTCAAATATGTTTGTTTCATACCTTGGCTATCATAAATAAATGAAAAGATGTAAACCTCTTATGCTTCTCTTATCCCATAGGTTTCTCTCTGTTTAAGTAAATTTGTTTCCGTCTCTTGTTTATAGTTTAGTGATGATCCAATAAAGGGTTTTTGTGAATTTGGTAACTCCAAATCTCACATCAATGAAATTTAGATTAATCTAGCAACCAAGTGTAAAGCAAAAACACAATTGAATCAAATCCAATCCAATCTTTGTGTTGATACAATTCAAATTATATAATCCGAACCAGTTTTTTCCTGAATTCTCGGCAAGGGTTCAAAAAAGATAAGGCCACGAAAAATAGATAGGATGACTCTTAAACAATTATAAGGAGAGTGTTATCTTCTTAAAGAATTTTGTTTTGAGGAATGTTGACATCAAGGGCTACCGAGTGAAGAAAATGGCATGAAGCGGGGTTGACAGAGGAATTAATTGATTTTTCTAAGGTGGGAATTCTAAAGTTTTTCTATGGTAGGTTTGGATCTTCATTATTTTTCTAAGGAATAAATTGACATTTGAATTCCTCTTTCTAATATATATTTCGATAATTTAGAACACTAAATTTTGATATATGTAATGAACTTTTTATACATGGTTTGATTATTACTTTTGATAGGTGATGAAAAGAAATATCATAGTTTTGACTCCAAGGTCAAGCTGAAGCTAACAATTGAATCTAAAAATTGGCATGCCAATCATGTTGTTGAGAAATTTATATCAAGTTGAGTGATCATGTAATGATACTATGTTGAATGTTACTAAACTTGCAAATCATGTTATTGAATACTACAAATGTTGAGTTTAAAGAGTTTTCCATAACACCCTCAATGGAATCCATGTTGCTTCTATGAAACTTATATGTACTTTATTAAGATCATATTTCAGAATTTATGTTTAAAATTGTGTTGATGTGATGACAACATGATCTTTTCTAAATTTGTAATGTATTGCTTCCTTTAAGTATCAAACCAACTTTGCTTTTTATATTGTTATAGTTTTGCTTATTAAGCAATTTTTAAGACACCATTATTATTTGGCTCAATCAATTACATTGTATAAACATGCCCGAGACCCGTGCAGATACACGTGTTTGTAACTAGTTGAATTGTAAAATCGCTCCGAGTTTATGATCTTACACGTGTCTATTGACCCGATTGCAAAACCCGATTTTTTACGGTTTAAATACAAACCCTAACCCTAATCGCTCTTTCACCTTCATTTCGTTCAATATCTCGATCCATCTTCTCTCGCCGTTTCAAAAGCCGAACCCTAACCCTAAAAATGAGTTCAAAATCAACCTCTGTTGCTTCTGCTTCTACTAGTGGCTCCATCTCTGAAAATGCCACTGTTGATTCTAAGATTGAAGTTCCAAAAGATGATGCTGAAATAATTTGGGAACATGGAATTTCAATTGATGGTGAAAATGCAATCCAATGCAAGTATTGTGATCAAATAATAATGGGTGGGCTATACAGATTTGCGAGTCACTTGCTTGGATCTGAACATGGTGGTGAAGCTTGTGGTAAAGATGTTGATGATGAGGTGTATGAGGATGAGGGCGAGGACGAGGATGAGGGGGAGGGGAGGAAGTGTGTCGGAGTTGGCAAAAAAAGAAAAGCAAATAATGTTGGTGGTGAAAGTTTTGATTTTGAAGATATTTTCAAGAAAAAAAGAGGTGGGTCAATAGCTAGTGGTGATAATAATAATATTGAGGAGGAAGCGTGTCGAGCGATTGCGAGGTTTTTCTACAACAATGCAATACCGATGAAGGCGGTGAAGAGTATGGAGTTTGTTCAAATGTGTGCTATGGTTTCGAGATGTGGTGTAGGGTTTGTGCCGCCATCTTTTGATGAGATTAGAGGGAAGTATTTGAGGGAAGAAGTTAAGTTGGTGAATAAAGCTTTGGAAGATCATAGAGTTCAATGGAAGAAAACGGGGTGTTGTGTAATGGTTGATGGATGGACTGACAAGAAGAAGAGGAGTATATTGAACTTGTTGGTGAATAGTGTGAATGGGACGTTCTTTTTAAAGTCGGTTGATGCGTCAGATATGTTGGAATCGTCTGAGAAATTGTTTAAGATGATGGATGATGTTGTTGAAGAGGTTGGGGAAGAAAATGTTGTTCAAGTTGTCACGGATAATACGGCTTATTTCAAAGCTGCTGGTGAGATGTTGATGGAGAAGAGGACTAGGTTGTATTGGACACCTTGTGCGACACACTGCATTGAGAGGATGTTGGAAGATTATGAGAAGAAGATACCTGTTCATGAAGAGATAATTACAAAGGGTAAAAAAATTACAACCTTTATTTATTCGAGGGCTTCTCTCATTTCTCTATTGCATAAGTTTACGCAAGGAATAGATTTGGTGAGACAAGGCATTACATGTTGTGCCACGTCTTACTTAACTTTATACTGTCTTCATGAGACCAAGGGAGCTTTGAGAACAATGTTCACATCCGAGGCATGGAAGTCTACCCAGTTTGCGAAAACAAGTGGTGGGAAAATTGCTGAGGATGTGGTTTTGGACAAGGAGTTCTGGAAAAATGTTACGAATTGTTTGAACGGCGCAAATCCTCTGCTTGATGTGCTTCGTTTGGTCAATTCAATCGATGAACCAGCCACCGGTTTCATTTATGAAGCAATGGAGAAAGCTAAAGACGAAATACGAAGGGGTCTTTTCAAAGGTGGCACAGATAGGTGAATATTTTCATCAGGATCCATTATCAACATTAGTTTTTATAATTGATTTTTTGTTTCGATATCTTGGTTTGAACTGTTAAAAGTAATTCAACTTTTTTTATTTTTTGGTTTTAGTTTTAGCTTTATGCCTCTATGGGAGATCATTGATGAAAGATGGGACAAACGACTCCACGGCCCCTTGCATGCAGCAGGCTATTTTCTTAACCCTCAGTTTCACTATAGCCATAGATTTAGAGATGATGCTGTAGTTAAATATGGTCTACACGATTGTATAAAAAGGATGGTGGCTGATCCCGAAGAAAGAGCTAAAATTGAAATTCAACTCGATGATTTCGATAAACGGGCGAACTATATGGGTCACCCTGAAGCCATAAGGACAGCTCGTATTGAGATTCCATCAGTTTGGTGGAGAGCCTTTGGAGAGGGACTACCGGAGCTCCAAAAATTTGCGTGTCGTGTATTAAGCTTGACATGCAGTTCTTATGGGGGTGAGCGTAATCGGAGTGCCTTCGAGATGGTAAGATGAAAAAAATATTGAATGTGAATTGTAAAATACTTAGTAGTAGTACCTGATTATCTTAATTGTATCTATATTTGTTCAGGTTCATGCTAAGAGAAGAAACCTTTTGTGGCAAAAGGCTTATAATGATGCTGTCTTTGTCATGGCTAATTCAAAATTGGCTGTAGAGAAAGCTAGAAGGGTTGTTTGGCGAAATGGAAAAATTGAAGCTACTCGATATCTAAAGTCTCAACGTGATGTGATTGCTGATTTGTATGATGAATATGGAGTTGGAGACGAAGATGAAGATGGAGACGAAGATGAAGATCAAATGGAAGTTTCTGATTAAATACCTAGAATTTGACTATTATCGATGTTTATCTTGGTACTTGTTAAATCCTTAATACTTGCTTAAGGTTTTAATTTGTGACTTGTGAATTGTGTTTGGCTTTCTTATGGGTTTTCACTTGAGTTTAATGGTATGCTTTCTTATTTATGTTCTATTACTATATGATTATGATTATATATGAATTGATATATGCATATATATATGGTTATTATAAACTCTGTAGGATCTTGCAAATTCATGACATTCTTGATTTATCTGGAATAATTACTTATGTATGTTTTCCTAGTTTATAGGAGTATTGTCTTCACCAGCACCTGTGAAATGCTCCTCAAGATATTAAGTGTCCATTTTTAAGCACATATGCTACATTACATCATGAACACTTCTCAGTCATTGAAACATAAAACATGATTTTTCTCCAAGCATAGTTTGTCGGTTTAATCAACTAAAACATCTACAAAGAAGGATTAAGCTGTTGAAAGTTGTTCCAATTCTCATAATTACCAGAAAACACATTTTCTATATAGCACTGACACTTCAAATCAGTGACGCGTCTGGTTCAGACATAGACACATGTAGTTAAATTCAATTACTTTCATTTTCTTTAATTATTATCGGTGTCTACATGTCATTGTCGTGTTCTTCCGGTGTCTTATGTTTGTATCTGTGTTGGTGTTTCATAGCACATTTCCAGCCTTAATTTTGATATTTCATAGAAATTGTTAAACTGGAAAAGAATAAAAATAAAAGGCGGGACGTTGGGATTTTTCATGTACAAGAAAATACCTTAGAATCATCATCTTAGCCCTCGTACGCCTCTTCTGAATCAGACAATGGTTAATGGGAGCAGATCCAAACCATGTGACCATTGAGGCACACATGACAATTGACGCATTCATCACACGAAGTCAACCTGCAACAAGGGTTTTGTGGTATCATATTAGCGCCTACAGCATGATCCACAACCTCGTTTTACAATACAGACAAACCTCTGTCGGATGGAGGTGAGCGCCTCTGGTAATAAGCATCCTCTGGACATTCGTAGTTGCAAACGGTAAACATCATGAAAACAGAAGAAACCAATACAAAACTATGCAAACAAAACAAAAAAGAAAGCACTCTTCTTCTGTTAATCTTTTAGTTACATTATTGTGTTTTTATACTAAATTTACACTATACATTGTGTCAATGATGTGTCATATTCTATAGTTTCTAAAACTTATTCAATCCTAACTGGAAGTCTAGCTTCCTAGATCCTAACGTGAAGGAAGAACGACCGGTTTATGGAACAACATACGATTACAAGCAGGATGAAGCGTAAATGGAAACTCAAATACAGTAGACCGGTTTCGTAAAGAATTCAAGCAATATCACTGTAGCCTAGACAAGACTAAATCAGTGTTGTTAAGTAGTGGCTATAATAAGTTTTAGAATTTGAACAATTTGTTCTGCAATGCGCTATTTAGTACAAAATGTTGTCAAATAAAGGCTATAGTGGCTGTAGAGCATTGTTGTGCAGCGGAATTTCAACAATCTGCTATTTTCTGCAATTCGGGATTGATTGACAACACGAACTGAATTTCTTCAAAACTCATCAAGAACAGCACTTTCAGAATTTTCCCAAACTGTTTTCATGCTATTATGCATCTCATGACTGACTTTTTATGTTTATTATTACAGTTGGAGCACATGCAGAAGAGAATTACTGACCGCAAGATGAAAATCCGAGTAACAGAACCTGCTATTCAACTTCTTGGAAGTTTAGGGTATAATCCAAACTATGGTGCTAGACCAGTGAAGCGAGTGATTCAACAAAATGCGGAAAATGAACTTGCAAAGGGTATTCTTAGAGGAGAATTTATGGAATCGGACACAATTTTAGTCGACATAGAAGTCACAGTAGTTGCCAAAGGTCAACGTCCTCAGCAAAAGCTAGGTTAGGGTCGAAGCTGATTCAGAATCTACTACTAAAGACAGCAGGGAAAGTTTTCCACAGATTCCATGAAGACATTTTAATGATTTCCTTTTATCTTCCATGCCAAGTTTACACGAATATTGAGAATAGATCGTTTTGTTATTTTGGATTGGAACTCTGGTCCTGTGTATAACTTGCATATACTTCGTAGTTGTTTATATTTTACTTTATATTTGGTTAATACAAATTATCATACTCGAGAAAGTATAGTTACAAGTTGCTTATCTTTAATTTTCTGGAAATAGCATTTGAAATGACATGTAATTTGTCACAATGTTAGAAATTTCGATATGCTAGTTTAAAACATAAACTCTGGCAAGCACTTTGTTAGAATGCTAAATTCGGTTCTATTAAGTAATGAAACTAAGGTTATAAAGTACAAAGTTTTGTTTAAATACTATGGTCAAGTTTACCCCTGAATTGTACTTGTGCCTACGCCATTGACAATAGAGGGGCCGAGTTCCGACTCCATTATTTACGTTGTACTTTTAACTGTACTCGCGATGCTATGCTAGAGTGTCTGTCAATTTATCATCAAATGTGAGTCATACTCTTTGAAGATGATTGAATGTGTTCCACATCCTGAGAGGCTAAGGGCACAAGTCATCCATAGCAATGACAAACATGTAACAAGTTCAAGCAATAGTGGTGACCGAGAAACATGTAACAAATTCAAGCAAAAGTGGTGACTAACTTGATTTACATGTCTGATACATTCTCTTATAAGTATGAATTTTTTCAAGTAATATTCGTTCAAATGCAAGTATTTTATGATACTTTAAAACTTCACATCAATATGTTTAGTCCTTATTGACAAGATACACTTGGGTTTTTGCGAAATAAATAGCACTATGATTGTCGAAATACAATTGAACTCTACCTTGTTCAACACGATCCTTTAGCCCTATAACCCTATCAATTTAAAAGTTTATCCTTAAACCATGTTTCAGATCGATCAGAAGGCCAATCCTATGATGACACATGGACCAAACGTCCACCGGACCAAGGCGCATCGCCTGAAGGAATACGCTAGCAACAGTGCATCCTGCCTTACTGAAGCACGCCCCGTGCATCTCACACCATACATTTGGCCTCTATATAAGGATGACTCCGCGTCATCCTCAAGGTACCATTCATTTTCCTACACTTTTTACACATTCAACCCCGTTTCCAACACTAACTTGAGCGCTGGAGTGCTAGCGTGCCTACAGGTACCTTCCGTTCCACTGCGAAGACTTCATCGCCACCACACCGGAACACCGTGCCGTTACCATTGCCACCATCCGTCTTCACCGGACAGATCAAACCATTTTGCAGAGGATTGTGCCTCAATAAAATTAGGGTTGACAAAACTTATATTTAATTATACACTCCAATTTACAACTTGACTCTAGCATGAAAGGCTTTCAACTCTAAATATTCTGCTATGCTACGCTCAAAAGTGTGTCCATTTACCAACGAATATGAACCACACTCAAAACCGCTAAAGTTTGTATATTATTAAAGTAAGATTAAAATTTGTATATTATTAAGATAAGATTGGTTGTTATAGATTGATTGTGAATAGATTTAGATTGTGGTGGGTCCGATTTTACTACCAACTTTTGCTTATATTTGATGTTGAAATATTTTATGAAAAAATGAATTAAAATAATAAAGGAATTAAAATTATCAAGTCAATTCAAATGGTAATAAAAAATTTCAAATAATAAATCGTTCTGTAGTATAATTTCTTAATATACTAATACTTGATCAAACTTTAATTATTGTCTATTACTTTTTCTACCCTATTCATTTCTCGCATGTCTAATTTTTTTTCTAAAATACCCCGTCGGGATTATATAATCCAAACTCAAAAAACATGATTCATATATATGAAATATGTTTATATATAAGCAACAATAAGCACCCCTTCTTCCACTTCAGCAAATGCAAATTTGCTTATCCTCGTGAGCTTAACTCAGTTGGTAGGAACAATACATAATATTATATGTAAGGTCCAGGTTCAAATCCTGACCACCACAAAAAAAAAAATTGCAAATTTTGCTTTTAAATACAACAAAAAAGTAAAAAAAAGATAAAACTTGTCAAAGAAAATCAAGAAATATAAAATATAAAGAAAAGTCTAAAAATCAAATAAAGCAAATGAAAAATGGGGTTAAACGATGAATTTTAGATTTTGAGGGGAGAAGTCCCTTAACAAGTCTCTTCTGCGAGATTCTTATAGACAAGTTTCTGAGCAATCCGATAAGTAATTCGAAAGGTTTTTCGACTAAGACACGACGGAAACAAACCTAAAACATAATGATGAAGTTGTCATGGTTAGTATGATTTTCATATCTGTTAGTTGTTACAATTCAGATTATATAATTCGAACTTGTTTTTTTACTGAATTCTTGGCAAGGGTTAGAAAAAGACAAGGCCACGAGAAATAGATTGGATGGCTCAATCCCTCCTTTCAAGGGCTATTGAGGGAAGAAAATGGCATGAATCGGAGTTGATATCAACGGAGGAATGAATTGATTTTTCTAAGATGGGATTCTATAGTTTTTCTATTGCAGGTTTGGATCTTCATTATTTTTCTAAGGAATGAGTTGAAATTTGAATTCCTCTTCCTAATATATATTTCGATAATTTAGAATAATAAATTTTAATATATGTAATGAAATTTTTATACATGGTTCGATCATTACTTTTGAGAAAAGAAATATCATAGTTCTGACTCCAAGCTAACAATTGAAGCTAAATATTGGCATGCCAATCATGTTGTTGAGAAATTTATATCAAGTTGAGTGATCATGTAATGATACTATGTTGAATGTTACTAAACTTGCAAATCATGTTATTGAATACTACAAATGTTGAGTTTAAAGAGTTTTCCATAACACCCTCAATGGAATCCATGTTGCTTTTATGAAACTTATATGTACTTTATTAAGATCATATTTCAGAATTTATGTTTAAAATTGTGTTGATGTGATGACAACATGATCTTTTCTAAATTTGTAATGTATTGCTTCCATTAAGTATCAAACCAACTTTGCTTTTGTATTGTTATAGTTTAGCTTATTAAGCAATTTTTAAGACACCATAATTGTTTGGCTAAATCTATGACATTGTATAAACATACCCGAGACCGGATGCACGGGTTTGTAACTAGTTGAATTGTAAAATCGCTCCGACTTTACGATCTTGCACAAACGGGTTTATTGACCCGATTGCAAAACCCGATTTTTTACGTTTTAAATACAAAGCCTAACCCTAATCACTCTTTCACCTTCATTCCGTTCAATTTTTCGATTCATCTTCTCTCTCTAGTTCAAACCCTAACCCTAACCTTAAAAATGAGTTCAAAATCAACCTATGTTGCTTCTGCTTCTACCTCTAATGGCTCCATCTCTGAAAATGCCACCGTTGATTCTAAGATTGAAGTTCCAAAAGATGATGCTGAAATAATTTGGGAACATGGAATTTCAATTGATGGTGAAAATGCAATCCAATGCAAGTATTGTGATGAAATAATAACGGGTGGGCTATACAGATTTGCGATTCACTTGCTTGGATCTGAACATGGTAGTGAAGCTTGTCGTAAAGATGTTAATGATGAGGTGGATGAGGATGAGGGGGAGGGGAGAAAGTGTGTCGAAGTTGGCAAAAAAAGAAAAGGAAATAATGTTGGTGGTGAAAGTTTTGATTTTGAAGATATTTTCAAGAAAAAAACAGATGGCGCATTAGCTAGTGGTGATAATAAAAATGAGGAGGAAGCGTGTCGAGCGATTGCGAGGTTTTTCTACAACAATTTAATACCAATGAAGGCGGTGAAGAGTATGGAGTTTGTTCGAATGTGTGATATGGTTTCGAGATGTGGTGTAGGGTTTGTGCCGCCGTCTTTTGATGAGATTAAAGGGAAGTATTTGAGGGAAGAAGTTAAGTTGGTCAATAAAGCTTTGGACGATCATCATAGAGTTCAATGGAAGAAAACAGGGTGTTGTATAATGGTTGATGGATGGACTGATAAGAAGAAGAGGAGTATATTGAATTTGTTGGTGAATAGTTTGAATGGGACATTCTTTTTGAAGTCGGTTGATGCGTCAGATATGATGGAATCGCCTGAGAAATTGTTTAAGATGATGGATGATGTTGTTGAAGAGGTTGGGGAAGAAAATGTTGTTCAAGTTGTAACGGATAATACGACTTATTTCAAAGCTGCTGGTGAGATGTTGATGGAGAAGAGGACTAGGTTGTATTGGACACCTTGTGCGACACACTGCATTGAGATGATGTTGGAAGATTATGAGAAAAAGATACCTGTTTATGAAGAGATAATTACAAAGGGTAAAAAAATTACAGATTTTATTTCTTCGAGGGATTCTCTCATTTCTCTATTGCATAAGTTTACGGAAGGAATAGATTTGGTGAGACAAGGCATTACTTCTTGTGCCACAACTTACTTAACTTTAGACCGTCTTCATGAGACCAAGGAAGCTTTGAGAAGAATGTTCACATCCATGGCATGGAAGTCTAGCCAGTTTGCGAAAACAAGTTGTGGGAAATTTGTTGAGGATGTGGTTTTGGACAAGGAGTTTTGGAAAAATGTTATGATTTGTTTGAACGGCGCAAATCCTCTGCTTGATGTGCTTCGTTTGGTCAATACAATCGATGAACCAGCCACTGGTTTCATTTATGAAGCAATGGAGAAAGCTAAAGATGAAATACGAAGGGGTCTTTCCGAAGGTGGCACCGAAAGGTAAATATTTTCATCAGGATCCATTATCAACATTAGCTTTTATAATTGATTTTTTGTTTCGATATCTTGGATTGAACTGTTAAAAGTAATTCAACTTTTTTTGATTTTTTGGTTTTAGTTTTAGTTTTATGCCTCTATGGGAGATCATTGACGAAAGATGGGACGAACGACTCCACGGCCCTTTGCATGCAACAGGCTATTTTCTTAACCCTGAGTTTCACTATAGCAATGGGTTTAGAGATGATATTGAAGTTAAAGGTGGTCTACATGATTGTATCACAAGGATGGTGGCCGATTCCGAAGAGAGAGCTAAGATTGAAATTCAACTTGATGATTTCGATAAATGGGCAAACGATATGACTCATCCTGTAGCCGTAACGACAGCTGGTAATGAGGTTCCATCAGTTTGGTGGAGCGCCTTTGGAGAGGGACTACCGGAGCTCCAAAAATTTGCATGTCGTGTATTAAGCTTGACATGCAGTTCTTATGGGGGTGATCATAATCGGAGTGCATTTGAGATGGTAAGATGAGAAAAATATTGAATGTGAATTGTAAAATACATAGCACTTACTTGCTTATGCTAATTGTATTTGTATTTGTTAGGTCCATGCTAAGAGAAGAAACTCTTTGTGGCAAAATATTTATAATGATTCTCTCTTTGTCATGGCTAATTCAAAATTGGCTGAAGACAAAGCAAGATGGTTTATTGAGCTACTTCAAAATCTGAAGGATAATGGAAACAGTGAAGGTACTCCATATCTTAAGTCTCTACATGACGTGATTGCTGATTTGTATGATGAATATGGAGTTGGAGATGAAGTTCAAGATAGAGACAAAGATGAAGATCAAATGGAAGATTCTGATTAAATTTGAAAGATTTTCTAGATTAAATACCTAGAATTTGACTATTATTGATGTTTATGTCTTGGTACTTTTTAAAAGCTTAATACTATATAGCTTAAGGTTTTAATTTGTGACTTATGAATTGTGTTTGGCTTTCTTAAGGTAGTAAAAATCCCTTAGTTCATGACCTTGTTGATTTATCTGTATGTTTGTTACTTGCTGATGAATTCTTCTATGTAAGCCAATTCTCTTTATGGTTGTTATTGTTGATTTATCTTGAATAATTACGTATGTATGTTTTCCTTTCAATCTTTTTTCATGGTGAAAGAATTGTAACTATCATCTCAACAAACTCACAATCACAGATTTCAATGTTGTGACTGTGTCATTTTTGTTGTTTATCTTTTCCTGTCCATCATACACTTCATGCCTAAATGTTTTTGATAAAACAGACAAAGAAAGAACGAGTCACTGTTGTACCGTGAAAAGGCCACGATGCCTGCTCGGTTCCACTGTACTGAGGATGCTCAAGGATAAAGCATTTTATTCTGAATCTGTATAATTTTCAAGATAAACAATGAGAATAATGTTACTAAGATGAAGCTGAATTCCTATCAGGATACCACTTTTGATATAACTCTTGCGTGTATAATTACTGTTGTAATAGAAGCTAGTAGTATAAATACTTCTATCTAAGATGCATGTTCGGATTGGTGGTTAGTTTGACGGAATCTCGGCAGATCATCGTGATTTTGGCAAAAACTACAATATGAAGCTTAAAATAAAAATCATGTTGCTACCTTGATTTCTTCCCCTGTATCCTTATCATCTACTTTGAGGGAGTTGCATACATGATACATGCATTAGCTTAAGCATTGAATTATAAACAGCTTCTGCTTTGTTTATTTTCATGTTTGTAGACGTACGTCTACTAGAAGCTGAATATGATGCTGGAAAGAAAATTGAAACATTAAAAATAGTGACTCAACATTTTGCATTAGAAGGTAAAATTAAGAACACCTTATGCAAACAAACCTCTTATTATTTTACAGCATAATTTGCTTAAAAGTGAAAGATTTTGGATCCAAATTTCCCAGTTTAAAACATGAGTTTTCTCCAAGCATAGTATGTAAGTTTCTTGAAAATCACCTACAAAGAAGGATTAAGCCGTTGAAAATCAACATAAGTTTCTTGAAAGTTGTTCCAGATCTCAATAAAAACTTATGGTCACAATTACGAGAAAACACATTTTCTATATAGGACAGACACATGTAGTTACATTCAATTACCTGTGTCTACGGGTAAGTGTCGTGTCTGGTGTCTATGTTTGTATCTGTGTTAGTGCTTCATAGCACATTTCCAGCCTTAATTTTGAGTTTTCATAGAAATTGTTAAACTGAAAAGGAGTAGAAATAAAAGACGGGACGTTGGGATTTTAATGTACAAGAAAATACCTTTGAATCACCAATATCTTACTTCTCATACGCCTCTTTTGAATCAGACATTGATAAAAGGAAGCAGATCCAAACCATGTGACCATTAAGGCACACATGATAATTGACGCATTCTTCATACGAACTCAACCTGTAACAAGGGATTTGCGCTATCATATTAGCCTACAGCATGCTCCACAACCTCGCCTTGCAATACAGACAAACCTTTGTCAGATTGAGGTGAGCGCGTCTGTTAATAAGCATCCTCTTGACATGCGTAGTTGCAAACGGTAAACATCAAGACCAATATTCACAAAAATTATCAGTTCATTAAAGCTGATCTCTGTTGACATACTCTAGTATTTTATACAGAAGAAACCGATACAAAACTATGAAAACAAAACAAAAAAGAAAGCACTCTTCTTCTGTTACTCTTTTAGTTACATTTTTGTGTCTTTATACTAAACTTACACTATATATTGTGCTGATGATGTGTCATATCCTATAATTTCTAAAACTTATTCTATCCAAACTGGAAGTATTTTTTAGCTGTGTCACATATCTAATTCTAGCTTCCGAGTTCCTAACGTGAAGGAAGAAAAACCAGTTTATGGAACAACATACGATTACAAGCATGATGAAGCGTAAATGGAAACTCAAATGTAGTAGACCGGTTTCGTAAAGAGAGTGATGAACAATGCATTTCAATTCAAGCAATATCACTGTAGCCTAGACAAGACTAAATCAGTGTTGTTAAGTAGCGGCTATAATAAGTTGTAGAATTTGAGCAATTTGTTCTGCAATTCGGTATTTACTACAAAATGTTGTCAAATAAAATGCTATAGCGGCGTAGAGCATTTTTGTGCAGCGGAATTTCAACAATCTGCTATTTTCTGCAATTCGCGATTGATTGACAACACGGACTAAATTTCTTCAAAACTCATCAAGCACAACACTTTCAGAATTTCCCAAAATTCCACATGCACAAAGAAGATAAAGCACATGTAGCAGAAGAAGCTCTGTATTTAGAGAAATTCAAATTTGAATCTCCCAAAAACAAACAACACCAAGCTGAGAAGAAACTAGGTGGTACTATAGTATAATGCAAGCCCACACTCCACTCCATCGGCTCTCAAGACTGACAATATTCTAGAATTCCAGATCATTGTCATGTATTTGAAATCCCATGTCTTACCCATATCTTTCTCTGATGTGATCCACAATCCCATAAAGTATGGTAAATTCGTCCATCTCCTCCGATGTTTCATCATTCCTCTCACTTTTGTAATATGGTCGTAAAGCGATAAAGGCCCTCCAATTAGATCCAATAGCCTTGTAAACAAGTTCCATCTCCTTTACAGTGTAACAGGTGATGATCGGTTGTGGGAGGTGATCATTTCTTTCTTGGATGTTCAATTTTATCAAGTCGGCCCAACTTTGAGTTGTTCGCGATTACTTCGTCCAACATATGACCGTAGGCTCGTGAAGAAACATAGTCGGATATGTCAAAAGATACTGCAGGTGCACCTCCCCGAATCACATACTGCTCAACCAAACTCCTAAATTCTGGATAGCTTCGAACATACACGTCATGATACTTCTTTTTTCCAATCTTTGACCTGCATAAATAAAGCAAATCAACATAAACAAACAATATACTAAGAATATAATGTATGCATGCATCTATCTAATAAGAATATTTATATCGTTATAGCACAAAAAATTTGAGTTTGTGTTTGAATTCCAAAGGGTTTGAAGTGAATGAAAAGAACATGAAACTAAACAAAAAAGTGACCTTTAAGAGTGCATGAAAAAAGAGGTGCTACGTACATTTTCTTAGCCTGGTTTTTGCTAACCGAGTAATGAGAAACGAAAAGGAGAGATTCTGAGCAATAAAGAAAGGAAGAACATCGATGATTTGGGACAAACAAAGACCGAAGTATCATCGTCTTGCAGATTACTTTACTGAAATATGAAGTTGTATAGGGTTTCCACTTCTCCATACTTCCAAATTTCTTTAAAGTAAAATAGGTCAGGCCGAGTCGGAATTTGCATTTGACCTTTCAAGAAAAATAGATCGGACCGAGTCAGAATTTGCATTTTACCTAACTTTAAAAATAGGTTAAGTTTGAATATAGCCTATTATATTTACATATTAAAGGCATTAAAGTGAGAAAATTGCTCTTTAAACACCTATATTGCCCACAAGCACCTTGAATTTTCAAAAGTACCCCAAACAATAGTTAATTATCCTTTCCTCTTAAACGGGAGTTACGACCCGTTCATATTTAATTCATGTTTTGTTGAAAAAAACTAAGTTTTTTGGTAGAGATTTTTACAATATTCTACACAATTTCGCTAAAAAATACAAATGTTACACATTAATTAACTTAAAATTAAGGACAAAAAATGATGATTATAAATTGGGTTTTACTTGTACCAAAGAAAAAATTGAGTTTTTCTATCATGCGCAAATTTACACATGTTAAGAAGTTTAAAATAGAAATTTTGTATTGAACTTGCACATTTAATATTAAAGATAAAACTTTTGAATAAATAATTGTTGTTTTCCAAAAAAATAATTATTACTATTAGTTGTTTTAACATGTACAATGTTGCACATATTAGACAAATACTTCAAATTTTATAGATATTAAAAGTGGAACGAAAATTTTAAAAAAATTAAAATGAAAAATTTGTATATTTACGGGTCCGAAAAGATATTTTACCCCAATCATCAATATATTACAAGTAGACAAAAGTATTGGAGGGAATGGCACAAGAGAATAAAGAAATAGCGGGAAAGTGAGTAGACCAAAACAAACCACAGTGTTCCATCCTCAGTTGGCTTTGTTGGAAAACCGAATCAAGCACTGTTCTTACAGCACACAACACAATCATGGGTATGTTTTATTTATTTTAGTGTTAAAAATTCAATCTTTTCTGTTTTGATTTGCTTTTTCAGTGACCAATTTTCATTTTCGTTATTTTTAAATGTAAGATCCTGAAATTTAAGATCAAACAGAAAATGGGTATTTTTTGACCCAATTTGCAAAAAAAAAAAAGAAATTGTTTTTTGGGTCAAAATTGAAACTCTAAACCTAATTCATGAGTTTCTTGATTGGTTCTCTGTGTCTTTCTGTTTCAGACTTTATAAATGCCCAAACAATGCCTTAAAAGATCATACCCAACAATGTTGTTGATGTTATTTTGAAGCATTGCATTTCACTTGATCTTAAACTATAGGCTTAAACACACTTTTTTTTTTTTTGAAAGAAGGCTTAAACACACTTTTGACACTTTAACTTCTAAAGAGTTGCGATTTGGCCCCCTAACAAAAAAAAAACAATTTTGGCCCCTTTCATCTCAAAATTGCTGAGAAAACGCCATATGTCCCAAAAAAAAAGTCGCAACTTTTTGTAAAGATAAGGGGTCAAAGGAGCATATTTCCCTTATGTTAGGGGTCAAAAGAGCATATTTCCCTAAACATGGAGGGTCACTTTTGCCATTTTTTTTAAAAGGAGGCCAAAATCGCTACTTTTGCAAACTTAGGGGGTGAATAGTGCGTTTAAGCCTAAACTATATGAACAAGATATAGTTTATTGTAAATATTGTGACAATGTAGTAACCGTCGGGTTTTACCGATTTGTATGTCACTTAATTGGAATTGAAAATTTTAAAGCTTGTGAGGGTGTGCGTGATGAGGTGAAGAAGGAAATGTTGGAGATTCATACCAATTTGCAAGAGATTAATGAGGAAGGCTGTGTTGGAGTTGGCGAAAAAACAAGTGGCAATGATGAAGTTGTTGTTCGAAGCTCTAAAGATGGTTTCAAGAGAAGGCGAGTTGGCTCAGAAGCCTCTGTTGTTGATGAAAAGAATGAGAAGACATCAAGAGAGGAAGCATGTCAAGCGATTGCAAGGTTTTTCTACAACAATGCCATACCGTTTGCAGCGGCACAGAGTGATGAATTTAAAACTATGTTTGATTTGGTTTCAAGACAAGGCGAAGGATTTAAGCCACCGTCTTATGATGAGATTAGAGGGAAATATTTGACGGATGAAGTTAAGTTGACAAATGAAGCTTTGGAAGAACATAGAGCTATGTGGAAGGTAACAGGTTGCACCATAATGGTTGATGGATCGGTTGACGCAGAGAGTAGGACCATAATAAACTTGTTAGTGAACAGTCCAAACGGAACATTCTTTTTGAAGTCTATTGATGCAACTGATATGTTGGAATCGCCTGACAAACTCTTTCGGATTTTGGACAACATTGTTGAAGAGGTTGGAGAAGAAAATGTTGTCCAAATTGTGACGGACAATACACCATTCTGCAGAGCTGTTGGTGAGATGTTGATGGAGAAAAGAACTAGGCTGTATTGGACCCCTTGTGCAACAAATTGCATTCAGATGATTTTGGCAGACTGTGAGACGAATATACCTATTCACTCAGAGATAACTAAGAAATGTCAAGATCTTATAGCCTTTATTTATGTAAGCCCTTCTGTCAAGTCTCTAATGCGGCATTTCACAAAAGGAAAAGATATTTTAAAAGTGGGCATGTATCAAAGTGAAACATCATACTTTACTTTATGTTGTATTCACGAGAACAAAGGAGCTTTGGTAAGAATGTTCACTTCCGAGGAATGGAAGTCCACATCCAACGAGTTTGCAGAGCCGAAGTCTAGGAAATGGGCAGAGGATATGATTTTGGACAAGGAGTTTTGGAAATATGTTATGATTTGTTATAAAGGTGTAAAACCTCTGCTGAATTTGCTTCTTATGGTCAACTCAACCGTGGTCCCGATGATGGGTTTCATTTATGAGGATATGGAGAGAGCTAAAGATAAGATACGGAGGAGTCTTTCCAAAAGTGCCATAGAAAGAGAAAGGTAAATATGTTCGGCAGGATCAAGTATCACTTTTTTTTTAAATCGAACATTTGGTCTGTAGTCTTGGTTTGAAAAGCGAAAAGTAATTCTTTTTTTCTACTTTTTTTTTTTAGTTTTATGCATCTACAGAAAATCATTGATGAAAGATGGGACAAACAATTCCATAGCCCTTTGCATGCTGCAGGCTATTTTCTTAACGCTCAATATCACTATAGTCCTGGATTTAGAGATGATGTTAAAGTTAAACGTGGTCTACAACATTGTATAACAAGGATGGTGACCGATCACGAAGAAAGATCTAAGATTGAAATTCAACTTGATGATTTTGATAAACAGGCTAATCAATTCGGTCATCCAATAGCCATAATTACGGCTGATATGGAGATTCCACCAATTTGGTGGGGATCGTTAGTAGATGGACCACCAGAGCTCCAAAAATTTGCAATTCGTGTATTAAGCTTGACATGCAGTTGTTATGGTGGTTTCCCTCTTCAGGATGCGTTCGAGATGGTAAGATGATAAAAACTATTAAATATGAATTGTAAAATACCTACTGCTGTCTAATCTTATTTGTATTTGTTTAGGTCCACTCTAAGAGTATGATGTACAGAACTGATCGTGATGTTCTTTTTGTCATGGCTAATTCAAAATTGGCCGAAAAGAAGAGAACGTCAGCTGAGCTAAATATTGATGATAATGGAGACGTTGAAGGTTTAAATGTGGACGACTCAGATTTGGATGTACCATGTCTACAATGTCAAGCTGATGCGGGAATTGCTGATTTGCATGATGAAAATGCTAATGGAGATGAAGATGAAGACGGAAATGAAGATGAAGATGAAGATGAAGATGGAGATGAAAATTAAATGGAAGATTATGTTTTTATTTTGAAAGCATTCTAGATTAAAGATCTAGAATTTGACTCCTTGTTTTGGGTGTTTACATCATACCACTTGTGAAAAGCTTAATATTATAGCTTAAGTTGTTAATTTGTGACTTATCAGTTGTGTATGACTTTCCTATGGATTTTGAATTAAGTTTAGTGTATTGTCTGAAGTGATTTTCTTATATATGTTATGTTATATGATTATATATGAATTGATATGCATGTATATATGGTTATTGTGAATTTTGTAGGATTTTGCTATCCTGGTCTAATCTTCATTTTGATGACATGTTCATTTTCTTATTTGCACTCACCTTGGAATAGTCGGGATAAGTTGATCACTGGTATTGTTGAACAAAAAACATTCGTAGAAAAGAATCATGGATTCATTCAGGTGTGAGACACTGACAGCTGAGAATGCAGCTGACAACCACATCAGGCAGTTGTTCATGCCAAAACTAGCTGGGATAGATGGTGTTGGTATGTTAATATTCGAGATTTGTTTTGGTCTGATTTATGTTTTATAAACCCTATTGGATTTACTGAAATCTATTTTCTTTCATTTACTTGGATGAAGTTTTAAGCATTCATTGTATTATAAACAGCTTAATCTGTTTAGTACATTTACATATTTAAATCATTGTTTCTTTTTTCCCCTGCATCCTGGTTCTGTTTTGTATAAATGTTTATCTTTCTTTAAACTCTTGTACTTTGAACATGATAGCTATTCTTCGTTCTGCAGTGGAGAAGATATGGATGTGTG
Source organism: Medicago truncatula (assembly GCF_003473485.1). Lineage (NCBI taxonomy): Eukaryota > Viridiplantae > Streptophyta > Magnoliopsida > Fabales > Fabaceae > Medicago > Medicago truncatula. The sequence continues at coordinate 4,306,809 of NC_053047.1, read as the reverse complement.
TGTTTGGTCTGATGCTGAATTAGGAAGTTTGTCTATCAGTTTAGCATCTTGCTTACTGTCAAATTTCAGTTCCGCAGAAGGTTCGCAAGGTTGGAAGCGGGTGTGGTGTCTGCTGGTGTCAGAGAGAAGGAAGGCCATCTTGTGGTTAGTTCAGCATGGTCGGCTTCTCACAAAAAGCCGGGAAATCTTATGTGTTACGTGATTGCCACATAGCCATGAAAATTTGGATTAATATATAGTTCATGTTAACAGAAGAAATGTTTTCTTTTCTAGAACTCTCCATGGCTGCATTATTTTGAATTTTGAGAGGAATTTGGGAGGGAATGGAGTGGTCTGTCTTTGAAAGTAGAGAAATAAGATGATTCATGATGAGGACTTTTGTTTTCCTGAGTTGAAAATTTGATATTGTATGATTTAAATTGCATGTTTGATTTGAACAAATCTTGTTCAAAGGTAGAGAAATAATTGTCTTTTTAAACTTTTTTTTCTCGGTCTCAAAATAGTACTTGTCACTTTAGAATAACAATACATCATTTATTATTATTTTTTTCTTTATTATTCCCTTATTTATTAAATTTCATGCAACTTAACTACTTCACTAACTACAGTTAATAAGGATATTTTAGAAAATGATACTGAGCAGATTAAAAGTATAAATTTTACCTGTAAATTTACTCAAAAGGAGAGATCAAAGGTGAAGATAGAAAATTTTTGGGTACTAAAAGTCGAAGAAAATTTTATGAGGGACCAAAATAAAAAATTAGTATATTTATAAGAACTAAAAACATATTTAACAAAAAAAAAAAATCAGTGAAATTGACAAAACTATTTTCTAATTTTAAGTGATTTAAAATTGTGTTGAGTGGGTTTTTTTTGGTAAAAAGTAAGTGGGATATAGGTTGGTAATTTAATCTCAAGAGAGAGAGAATATAATGAAATAGCGGGAAAGTGAGTAGACCAAAACAAACCACAGTGTAGCAGTAGCAGCAAGAAGATCTCAGCTGCTTCATTCTTCTTCATCAATTGGCATTGTTGGAAACCGAATCAAGCACTGTTCTTACGACACAACACAACTCAAAACATGGGTATGTTTTTTTACTTTTTTATTTATTTATTTACTATGTTATATTTATTTTTGTGTTAAAAATTTAAACTTTTTCTGTTTAAATTTGCTTTTTCAGTGACCCATTTTCATTTTCGTTCTTTTTTAATGTAAGGTCCTGAATTTTGAGATCAAACAGAAAATGGGTATTTTTTTTGAACCAATTTGCAAAAAAAATAAAAAAAATTAAATGTTTTTTGGGGTCAAAATTGAAACTCTAAACCTAATTAATGAATTTCTTGATTGAGTCTGTGTCTTTCTGTTTCAGACTTTATAAATGCCCAAACAATGCCTAAAAAGATCATACCCAACAATGTTGTTGAAGTGGTTTTGAAGCATTGCATTTCACTTGATCTTAAACTATATGAACAAGATATAGTTTATTGTAAACATTGTGATAATGTAGTAACCGGCGGGATTTACTGGTTTATATGTCACATAACTGGAATGGACAATGTTGAAGCTTGTATGGGTGTTAGTTATGAGGTTAGGAAGGAAATGTTGGAGATTCATACCAATTTGCAAGAGGGCGAAAAAAGAAGTAGCAATGAAGTGGTTGTTGGAAGCTCTAGAGATGGTTACAAGAGAAGGAGAGTTGGCTCAAAAGCCTCTGTTGTTGATGAAAAAAATGAGAAGACTTCGAGAGAGGAAGCATGTCAAGTGATTGCAAGGTTTTTCTACAACAATGCCATACCGTTTACAGCGGCAAAGAGTGATGAATTTAAAACTATGTTTGATTTGGTTTCAAGACAAGGCGTAGGATTTAATCCACCGTCTTATGATGAGATTAGAGGGAAATATTTGACGGATGAAGTTAAGTTGACAAATGAAGCTTTGGAGGAACATAGAGCTATATGGAAAGTAACAGGTTGCACCATAATGGTTGATGGATCGGCTGACAGTGACACGGAGAGTAGGACCATACTAAACTGGTTAGTGAACAGTCCAAAGGGAACATTCTTTTTGAAGTCTATTGATGCGTCTGATATGTTGGAATCGCCTGAGAAACTCTTTAAGATGATGGATGACGTTGTTGAAGAGGTTGGGGAAGAAAATGCTGTCCACATTGTGACGGAATATACAGAATACTACGCAGCAGCCGCTATGATGCTGATGGCGAAAAGGACTAGGCTGTATTGGACCCCTTGTGCAACAGATTGCATTCTGACGATATTGGAAGACTGTGAGGAGAATATACCTATTCACTCAGAGATAATTAAGAAGTGTCAGAGTCTTATAACCTTTATTCATACAAGGCCTTCTGTCAAGTCTCTATTGTGGCACTTCACAAAAGGAAAAGATATTTTAAAATTGGGCATGTATCAATGGCAAACATCATACTATACTTTATGTTGTATTCACGAGAACAAAGGAGCTTTGGTAAGAATGTTCACATCCGAGGAATGGAAGTCCAGCGAGTTTGCAGAGCCAAGGTCTAGGAAATGGGCAGAGGATATGATTTTGGACAAGGAGTTTTGGAAATATGTTATGATTTGTTATAAAGGTGTAAAACCTCTGCTGAATTTGCTTCTTATGGTCGATTCAACCATGGTCCCGATCATGGGCTTCATTTATGAGGCAATGGAGAGAGCTAAAGATAAGATACGGAGGAGTCTTTCCAAAAGTGCCATAGAAAGAGAAAGGTAAATATGTTCGGCAGGATCAAGTGTCAACTTTTTTTTTTATTTTAAATTGAACATTTTTTCTGTAGTCTTGGTTTGAAAAGCGAAAAGTAATTCTATTATTCTACTTTTTTTTTTAGTTTTGTGCTTCTAAAGGATATCATTGATGAAAGATGGGACAAACAATTCCATAGCCCTTTGCATGCTGCTGGCTATTTTCTTAACGCTCAATATCACTATAGTCCTGGATTTAGAGATGATGTTAAAGTTAAACGTGGTCTACAACATTGTATAACAAGGATGGTGACCAATCACAAAGAAAGATCGAAGATTGAAATTCAACTTGATGATTTCGATAGACAGGCTAATCAATTCGGTCATCCAATAGCCGTAATTACAGCTGATATGGAGATTCCACCAATTTGGTGGGCATCGTTAGTAGATGGACCACCAGAGCTACAGAAATTTGCAATCCGTGTATTAAGCTTGACAAGCAGTTCTTATGGGAGTCCCCGTTTTCCAGAAGCCTTCGAGATGGTAAGATGATAAAAACTATTGAATATGAATTTTAAAATACCTACTGCTGTCTAATCTGAATTGTATTTGTATATGTTTAGGTCCACTCTAAGAGTTTGAGGTACAGAACTGATCATGATGTTCTTTTTGTCATGGCTAATTCAAAATTGGCCGAAAAGAAGAGAACCTCAGCTGAGCTAAATATTGATGATAATGGAGACGTTGAAGGTTTAAATGTGGAAGCCTCGGATTTGGATACACCATGTCTGAAGTGTCTAGCTGATGCGGGAATTGCTGATTTGCATGATGTAAATGGGTACGGAGATGAAGACGGAGATGAAGATGGATATGAAGATGAAAATTAAATGGAAGATTATTGTTTTTAATTTGAAAAACTTTCTAATTTAAATATCTAGTATTTGACTCCTTGTTTTGGGTGTTTGCATCTTGCCACTTGTTAAAAGCTTAATACTCAAGCTTAAGTTTGTAATTTGTGACTTATGAATTGTGTATGAATTACCTATGGGTTTGAATTAAGTGTAGTGTACTGTCTGTAGTAATTTTCTTATTTATGTTATGTTTTATGATTATATATGAATTGATATGCATACATATATGGTTATTATGAATTTTGTAGGATTTTACCTTCCTTGTTATAATATTACTCTTTACTAAGTTGACTTCCCTTTCCAATCCCTAGTACAATCTTCATTTTAATCACATGTTCATTTTATTATTTGCATCACCTTTGAGTAGTCGGGATAAGTTGATCACAGGTATGGTTGAACAAAAACATGGGAAGAAAAGAACCACGGTTTCATCCAAGTGTGAGACACTGAAAGCTGAGAATGCAGCTGATGACCACATCAGGCAGTTGTTCTTGCCAAAACTAGCTGGGATAGATATGTTAATATTCGAGATTTGTTTTGGTCTGATTTATGTTTATTTTTTATAAACCCTATTGGATTTACTGAAATGTATTCTTTAATTTACTTGGATGAAGTTTTATGCATTCATTGTATTATAAACAGCTTAATCTGTTTACTACATTTATATATTTAAATCATTGTTTGTTTTTTTCCACTGCATCCTGGTTCTGTTATGTAGCTTATAGATCTTCCTGGTTCTATTTTCTTTAAATGTTTCTCTTTCTTTAAACTTTTGCAGTGGAGAAGATATGGATATGCGTGCGTGTGTGTTTGGTTTGATGCTGAATTAGGAAGTTTGTATATCAGTTTAGCATCTTGGTTACTGTCAAATGTCAGTTCGGCAGAAGGTTCGCAAGTGTGAAAACGGTTGTGGCAGCTGCTGGTGTCCGAGAGAATGAGGGCCTTCTTGTGGTTAGTTTAACATGGTCGGCTTCTCACAAACAGCCGGGAAATCTTATATGCACTTGGTTAATAAGGATTTCAGAGATGTGCATGAGAATACCATGCATGTGTTGCATGATTGCCCCGTAGCAATGACAATTTGGCTTAATATATAGTTCATGTTAACAGAAGAAATGTTTTGAATTTTGAGATGAATTTGGGAGGGAATGGAGTGGTCTGCCTTTGAAAGTAGAGAAATAAGATGATTCATGATGAGGACTTTTGTTTTCCCCCGTTGAAAATTTGATATTGTATGATTTAAATTGCATGATTTGAACAATTCTTGTACAAAGGTAGGAATGTGTTGTTTGCCCCAAAAATCATCCTTTATTAGAAACATGTGTTTGAACTTCTTTATCACTTACTTAAATTGTTTAAATTCCTTACCACTGTGGTGTTTGAATTTCTTATCATTTTGTTTAATGTGGTGTATATTGCACTGGATTGAGATTCAATGACTTTAAGATGGGAAAGTTGATAACTTTAGTGCAAATTTATGTTTTTATGAGAGAGAAAGAAAGATGAAAGAGAAATGATAAATAAGATGAGAGAGATGATAATATAAGAGAGACATAAAGTCACGGTAACTTTCTCGCCTTAAGAAATAAGTACGTAATTGTCCAATTTTTTTTTTTAATAGATAATTATTATTAAAATATTTTTCTATTATTATAGAAGTAAAATCTTAATTGGATTAGAGTTCAGGTGTCTTGAGACTACGTGAAATCTTTATTGATAAAAAAGTTGAAGAATTAATTGGTAAATTTTATCTTTCTTTGGATTATTTTATAAGAAGCCAAATCTTAATTGAATTCTGCTCTTCATCCAGCACTTTTCGCTCGCGCCCTGCAGCGTTGCCTAAATTACCCTTGCGCAAGTTAAGTCACGTTGCGTGCCTTAACTTGCGCACGTTATATTTTGTGTGTCACTTAAGTAGCGCAGCGTGAGTTAACTCACGCAGCAGTTACTTAAGTCGTTATATTTTGTTTGACATTATGTTGGATTTGGTTGTAATCCTATAACACTTGCGCTTTTTAGCGTTTTTATAACATTATTCGTTATTTTATTCCGTTATTTTTTGTAATATACTTATGAATTAATGCTTGATTGAATGATGCTTGAATGAATGATGAAAAATGTTTGCTTGAATGAATGTATGAAAGAAGGATTGAAAAAAAAGAGGAAAAATAGACGTTTCTGCCTCTTCTTGTTGTATGCACAGACTGTGCATGAGTTAACTTACACTTGCACTTTTTAAGTTGCGCAACGTTAGTTAACTAGCGCATAGTTTTACACTTATGTGAGTTAACTAACGCAAGGGTAAATTTAGAACGGTTGCAGGGCGCGAGGTGAAGAGCAGAATTCATCTTAATTTGGGATCTTATTGTTGCAACCAAATGCCAACAATGCCTAGTTCATTAATATACATATACATGATATACATAATTGAACACTCAGGTTTAGGTACATCACAATATACATGATATACCACATAGTTCACATATTCCTTCTCTGATCACTCCATTTTTTTCTAAACTCAAAAATTAAAATTCTCAAATTCTCAATAAACTCTACAACTCTTAATTATAGTTCTTTTTACAACTCTTAATTATAGTTATTGTAGTAATTAAGTGAAGTGAAATTCAATAAGTAAGAATATATTAATGAAAAAAAAAAAATTGCATTAAAATTTTAAATTGCAATTATTTTTAAATAGAGAAAAAAATAATGCAAAATGTTACACTTTTATGAAGATGATCCAACAAAAAACACATTGGAGCATCAGCTCAAGAAGACAGCAGCAGTTCTACTTTCAACTTCTTCTTCATCAGTTGGCATTGTCGGAAAACCGAACCAAGCACTGTTCATACAACACACAAACAAATATGGGTATGTTTTTTACTTTCCTATAGTTATTTCAGTCTTAAAAATTAAAACCTTTTCTGCTTAAATTTCATTTTTCATCTTTTTTTTACTTACCCATTTTCATTTCCTTCACTTTTTTGAATCTACAATGGGTTTGTGGAAATGGGTATTTTTTGTTATCCAAATGCAACAGAAAAAAAACAGTTTTTTTTTTTCAAGTTGAAACCATAAACCTAATCATTGAGTTTCTGCATTGATTCTGTTTTTTGCTGTTTCAGACTCGATTATTGCTCTAAACATGCCTAAACAGATAGTGGCAAAATATGTTGTTGAAGTGGTTTTGAAGCATTGCATTTCACTTGATCTTAAATTACATGGACAAGATATAGTTTATTGTAAATATTGTGATAATGTTGTAACCGGCGGATTTTATCGATTTGCATGTCACTTAACTGGAAAGGAAAATGTTGAATCTTGTGAGGGTGTTAGTGATGAGGTGAAGAAGGAAATGTTGGAGATACTTACAACTTTGAAAGAGATTCATGAGGAAGGGTATGTTGGAGTTGGCGAAAAAAGAAAAGGCGGTAAAGCGAGTGTTGGGAGGTGTAGAGATAGTTTCAAGAGAAAGAGAGGTTGCTCACAAGACTCCGTCAATAGTAAGGAGACTTTGAGTGAGGAGGCATGTCGAGCGGTTGCAAGGTTTTTCTTGAACAATGCCATACCCTTCGAAATAGTAGAAAGTGATGAATTTAAGACAATGTGTGATTTGGTTTCAAGACATGGCGTAGGATTTAAGCCACCGGGGTTCTTTGATATTGGATGGAAATATTTTCCGGAAGAAATTAAGTTGACGAATGAAGTTTTGGAAGAACATAGAGCTATGTGGAAGATCACAGGTTGCAGCATAATGGTCGATGTATTTACTAACTTTCCCAAGAGGAACATACTAAACTTGTTACTGAACAGTCCAAAGGGAACATTCTTTTTGAAGACTATTGATGCGTCTGATATGTTGGAATCGTCTGAGAAACTCTTTAAAATGATGGATGACGTTGTTGAAGAGGTTGGGGAAGAAAATGTTGTCCACGTTGTAACGGAATATACACCATACTATGTAGCTGCCGCTGGGATGTTGATGGCGAAAAGGACTAGGCTGTATTGGACACCTTGCGCAACACATTGCATTGGAATGATGCTGCAACACTGCGGGGAGATACCTATTCACAAAGCGACACTTATGGAGTGTCAAAGAATTGTATTCTTTATTAACTCAGAGGATTCTCTCAGGACTCTATTGCTACTCTTCACAAAAGGAATAGATATTTGGAAAGTTGGCATTACTATATATGACTCGGTATACTTAACTTTATGTTGTCTTCATGAGAACAAAGGAGCTTTGAGAAGAATGTTCAAATCCAAGGAGTGGAAGTCCAGCGAGTTTGCAAAGACGATGAATGGGAAATACATTGAGGATGCGGTTTTGAACAAAGGGTTTTGGAAAAATGTTATGATTTGTTATAAAGGTATATATCCTATACTTGAAGTGTTTCGTTTGGCCAATTCAATCGAGAAACCAACTATGGGTTTCATTTATGAGGCAATGGTGAAAGCTATAGAGGAGATACAGAAGAGTCTTTCCGAAGATGACAAAGAAAGGGAAAGGTAAATATGTTCGGCAGGATCGAGTATTAACTTTAGTTTTAAAATTGAACATTTGTTTCGCAGTCTTGGTTTAAACAACGAAAAGTAATTCAATTTTTTTCCATTTTTTTAGTTCTATGTTTATATGGCAAATCATTGGTGGAACATGGCTCCATAGCCCTTTGCATGCTGCAGGATATTTTCTTAACCCTCAATTTCACTATAGTCCTGGATTTAGAGATGATATTAGACTTAAACATAGTCTACAACATTGTATAACAAGGATGGTAGCCAATCCTGAAGAAAGATCTAGGATTGAAATTCAACTTGAAGATTTCGATAAACAGGCTAATCATTTTGGTCATCCAATAGCCATAATTACTGCTGGTGAGGAGACTCCACCAATTTGGTGGGCATCTTTCGCAGATGAATATGCAGATCTCCAGAATTTCGCAATTCGTGTATTATGCTTGACAGGCAGTTCTTATGGGGGTGAGCATAATCGGAAGGCCTTCGAGATGGTAAGATGATAAAGAATATTGAATATGAATTGTAAAATACGTACTATTTTCTAACCTTAATTCTTTATCGTATTTGCATTTGTTTAGGTACATGCTAAGAATTTGAAGGAAGAGACTGTTAATAGTGATGTTGTTTTTGTCATGGCTAATTCAAAATTGGCCGAAAAGAAGAGAGCGTCAAGTGAGCTAAATCTTGATGACAATGGAAATGTTGAAGTTCTAGATGTAGACGCCTCGGACTTGGATACACCATGTCTGAAGTGTCTAGCTGATGCGGCGATTGCGGATATGCATGATAAAAATGATGAAGATAAAGACGGAGATGACGATGGAAATGAAGATGGACATGAAGATGAAAATGGAGATGAAAATTAAATAGATTAAATATCTAGAATTTGACTCCTTGTTTTGGGTGTTTAGAGCTTGTCACTTGCTAAAAGCTTAAATACTATAGCTTAAGTTGTTAATTCTGACTTATGAATTGTGTACGACTTTCCTATGGGTTTCGAATTTAAGTTCAGTGTAGTGTTTGTTGTGATTTTCTTATTTATGTTATATGATTATATATGAATTGATATGCATGTATATATGGTTATTGTGAATTTTATAGGATTTTGCTATCCTGGTATAATCTTCATTTTGATGACATGTTCATTTTATTATTTGCATTCACCTTTTTTCTTCAAAAAAAAATTATTTGCATTCACCTTTGAATAGTCGGGATAAGTTGATCACAGGTATGGTTGAACAAAAACATGGGACGAAAAGAATCACGGTTTCATTCAAGACACTCAAGCTGAGAATGCAGCTGACGACCACATCAGGCAGTTGTTCTAGCCAAAACTAGCTGGGATGGATGGTGTTGGTATGTCAATATTCAAGATTTGTTTCAGTCTGATTTAAGTTTATGTTTTATAAACTCTTGCATTCATTGTATTATAAACAGCTTAATCTGGTTAGTACATTTATATATTTAAATCAATGTTTCTTTTTTCGCCTGCATCCTAGTCATGTTTTGTAGCTGACTGATCTTCCTGGTTCTGTTTTGTTTGAATGTTTCTCTTTCTTTAAACTCTGATATTTTGAACAAGATGATAGCTATTTTTCTTCTCCAGACGATATGGATGTGTATTTTTGGTCTGATGCTGTAATTTTGGGCCTCTATTTGTTGCTGAGATTGTTTGAAATCCTTACCACTCAGGTGTTTGAATTTCTTACACTCATTTAATGTGCTGTTTACTACACCTGTAACATAGCTCTGGAAACAGCACATGAGATTAAGAAACAAATGTGTATTGTCAATTCTTTTTTTGGTATTTAGACGATTTTTGAAGTATTAAGCACCACTATAGACTCGGACACAAAGTGGAAGGTCTCGGATTTAAACTTCAGATACCACGAAATATATCTAGCCTAGATAATTGATAGCTAGTACTGTGTTTTTCTATTAAACTTAGAAGTGAAATCCTTAATTGGTCAAAAGTTAAAGCTTTAAATGGTAAGTTTTAACTTAATTTGGGGTCTTATGGTTCCAACCAACTGACCAAGTGCCCGCAGTGACAATTTTTTTCAGATTTGTTTTAGACAAAATTACCTTTAACAACTCAATTCTTTTTCAGATTAAAATTTAAATCTAAGACTGATAGGAAATAAAAAACCAACTATTATCTTTCTCAAAAAAATATGCTGCTTTAAAAAATAAAATACTAACAGCTTCTTTTTCATACAATATTAACTGTATTCCTTAATTTATCTGAAGTTGCTAGAGTGACTTATAATTTAGAACAGATTCACTGATTATCATATTACATTAATAATCATATAAACATAATTTTATCCTAATTAATATAATTACTAATATTTAAATCGGAATGAGAAAATGTAACTGAAACAAAATCATTCTTTAAAAACTACGAATATTGCACCACCAAATTGGTCACTCAGGTTCAGATATCCAGACATCACAATATACATGATATACCACATAGTTCACAGTAACATCTTTTTATCTGATTCATGAAGAAAAATTGTTGGCAAATTTTGCCCGTTGTAGAAAATGCTAGCATTTATTGATATGGCAACATCAGGCATAGTGGTTTCAATAAAATCGTTAATGACATTTCTGACTACCCTTAGGTAGAAATTTACCCGTGAGCAAAACAGCAGTGTGTTCAACCATACTTCTTGTGAGGACTTTATGCAAATCTGTCCAAGGAAATGTACATTGTCAAATCGTCAGCATAAAGTATATAAGGCAAGTGCATCCAACATTTCTCTTCATATTAATTTTGGATCTAGTTAATAAGTTCCCCTGCAGTTAGCATAAAGTATATGAAGCACCGACACATCAACACGAGTAACAATTTGAGAAAATAAAATAATTGAATGCAACTGCATGTGTCGGAAACCAACACGTTTCAACATCATATATGTCTTCCATGTGAAGTGTCGGTACTATATAGCCTTAGTGTACTACTAAATAATCAAGAAATATTAAGTTTTTATTAAAAAGCACAGCAAATATCCATCAGTAACATCAAATGTTGCAAATTTCAATGAAAATATTTCATTTGAATTCTTTAACCAATACCTTTTAGAAACCTAATAGAATTTACTGTTAAATTTAAACATTTTCAATTTTGATATTAATTTAACAGGAAATAGATTTTCCCACCAGATAGTAAGCTGTGTTCTGAGAGTGGATTTACAATAAAAGATGGAGCTAACACTCAGCATCTTAATAAACATTTGCAAATGCAGAATGTATTCTACTGGTTTTGCTTTGAACTGATCATGAATAATAAACATAATGAACACTTACAACAAGAGATAAAAATAACGCTACACTCTCCTAATTTATAGGAGTATCTTTTTCCCTGAAACATGTGAAATGCTTCTCAATATTTTCTATTTTTTGTGCAGATATGCTACAGTTACATCATGAACTTCTATAATATCCAAATTTCTCCAGATTAAAACATGAGTTTTCTGCAAGCATAGTTTGTGGCATAGTTTGTAGGTTTTAAAACACCTATAAAGAAGGATAAGCTGTTGATTTCTTGAAACTGATTCCAATTTTCAATAAAAACCTAATGCCACAATTACCAGAAAATGCATTTCTAGCCTTAAATTTGATTTTACGATGAAATAATTAAACTTAAAATATTGTTTAGCACTAACTCAACTCTACAGAACCAATTTGTAAGGTGAGGGATAGCAGTCCTAACGGATCTTAACTCAACCTTACAAAACCGGTTTGTAAGGCGAGGAATGTCTCCCACTTATAAATACATTTTTCAGTTCACATCTTATCCATTGTGGGACTCAAACAAAACTAAAAACGAAAAAATAAACAAGTACGAAGTTGTGTTCATGTACCAAAGAATACCTTAAAATCATCAATATCTTACTCCTTCTCAGATGCCCCTTCTGAATCAGACAAAGGCAACAGAGTGCAGATTCCAACCATGTGTCCATTAAGGCACACATGATAATCAACACATTCTTCATATGAACCCAACCTACAACTAGCGGTTTGTGGAATCATATTAGCCTGCAGCATGCTCCACAACCTCGCCTTACAATAAGGACAAACCTCTGTCGGATGGAGCTGAGCGCCTTTGTTAATGAGCATCCTCCTGACATTTGTAGTTGCAAATGACTTGAAAACACCGCGGAAGAATCCTATATCACCTTCTTCACCTTGATCCAGATGCTCACAAGGATCAGACACATACAAAATATCATTTATACATTGCGGCAAAAGAAAGCTCTTTCCTGATGTTTTAGAAAATCTAGTCCTGTAAACGAAATGACCGGGGATATGAACGTTCTTGAACAAACCGCCTTTCTTGCATCCGGAACAGTGTATAAGAAGCTTCCCTAGAGCACTCCAGTTTCCATCGATACTGTGAGTCCCACTTGTTTGAAGATCAATCATCATCTTAGGAGCTCTTGTTCGACAAAACTCTTTCCATAAAACTCGCTTGGCAAGGTCATCAAACCATTTGCATACGCATGACAAAGTAGCTATTAGCTTCGGGTTCCAATTCAAATTGTTAAACACCAAAAATATAGCATCTTCACTTAAATGACCTTTTGTGCATTGGCAAGAAGAAGAGTGTACGCATCGGTACTGCTTTGTGATAATCATTTCCCTCATCTGAGAAAACAAAGAAAAATTATCAGTTCATAACAACTTTATGTGTCGACAAACATCAAAATGGTAAACATCAAGCCAACGGAAGAAACCAATACAAAACGACGCAAACAAAGCAAAGAGAAAACAATTTTTCGTTCTTCTTGGTCGAATTAATTGCTCTAGTCTCATAATTCATAAATACCACATCTATCTTAAAAAATTTCAATACTTCTAAAGTTCCTAAAAGCTAAACCATAAAGTAGTCACCATACCCATTCTAGACACTTTAGATACTCCTAGCAACATTTTATACTTTTTTAACTTTGATTAATTGAATTTCATCATGTTCAAATGAAAATACTCGTTAAAAAATTCTAACTTCTAAAACATTGATTATTTCTTCTATTCACATTTGTGTTTTTATGCTAATTTTACACTATATGTTGCACCGTCTTCATATTGTATCCTATAATTTCTAAAACTTCATGTATCAATTCATCCCCACCTCTTTGCCGTATCTTAAATGTGTCTCATGTCTAATTCTAACTTCCTAGATCCTAGTTGGCAAGAAGAACGATAAATCCATGGAACAACATACAAACAGAATGAAGCAAGTGATTTTGGCAATAGTGTTAGGAAACTCAAATGCAGTAAACAAGTTCCATAGAGAATGATGTACAATGCATTTCAATTCAAGCAATAGCACTCTAACATATGCAAGACTAAAATTCAGCGTTGTTGTTAAATTACGGTTGAACAAAATCACTTGTTCCGCTATACACTATTTAGTACAAAATGTTGTAAAATAGCAGCTACAGCCGTATGTAGTGGAATTTGAACAAACCACTAATTTCTTCGAACCGCGATTGACAACTCTGGACTAAATTTCTTCAAATTCAAAACTCAACAACCACCACAAGTTCAGAATTTTCCCAAATTCCAGATGCACAAAGAAAATTAAGCAAATGTAGCAGAAAAAGCTCAATATTCAAAGTAATTAAAACTCCAATGACACAAAAACAAACAACACAATCTACAACACGGTGAGTTAACATGAATCCAATCCTTTACTATAGAAACAAAACCAAAATGACCCATCAATAGATTTCACATAATCGCAACTCAAAATCATAAATTTATGAAAACCATTCACTTCAATGAACAAAATCAATCAAATTCAAACCTCATCCTTTAAAATTGAATCATAAAAACTTGCAATTAGATTAAAAACAAACCAAACAAAAACCCAAATTGTGTCTTATCTAAGCCAAAGGAACAAGCTTTATGATCCAAACATAATCACCAAACCCTAAAATGAAGAGTTACACATGCAATTGGAAAGAACAATAAAAGGGTATTTGAGAAAACAGCAAAATCAAGAACAAACAACAAGAAAGTGAGAAATTTTATTGTAAAAGTTGCAAGAAATATAGGCAATCTTCACCTTTGAGTAGGGGTAATTTGGTCCAAGAAAAGCACAGAAATGAAGAAACACACTTGAAGCTGAGAAATGCAGAGAGAGAGAGAGAGAGAGAGAGGGAGAGAGAGGGAGAGAGAAGTGGGAAAGGAAGAACTAAAAAAGGAACAAAATCAAAGCTTTTGAAGAGAAAGTGTAATAATAACAATATTATATTATCCCCATTTAGAGAATTAAAAATTTCTCTTTAAATAAACAACTCATATTAAATTATTAGATAAATTCATTTTTTTTGTCAAAAAATAAATAATTCTTTTTTTTACTAAATCAACGACTTTCATTCAAGTTGATATAACATATCAATAGAAGTATGATTGAGTGTTTTTAGAAGATAAGATAAAAGTAATATATAGGAAAAAAAAATTGGCATCTTGGAGTTTTGCCGAGTATTAAGTTGAATATACCGAAAATAGAGTAATAGTAGATATAAATTTATTTTAAAATATTAAATATAAAAAACTGACATATCATTAAATAATTGAATGATATCAAAATGCAAGGGGAACAGAGTAATCTCAAATAGATTAGAAGAAGTCATGTGAGCATCCTAAACGAGTTAAAGTATCGGTGCAAGAATTTGTTTCCAAATACATATGATTAATGTAGATATGACAAGAATCATCATTAATCAAGTGAAGAATCACATTCAAAAAAGATCAGAGAAAAGCTGTGATCGTGTTAATTTGAAGTTCGATCGAGAATTGTTTCATCTAAAAATTGAATTCAACTTTTTCTGAACAATTTGTCTTTAATAGAGCTAATTAATCATTTGAGTTCAATTGTTTAGTCAAATTAATTATTTGTGTTTGGGGTGGGGGGTTTTACCTTAAATATATCTATATAAGAAAAATATAAGAATATATGTGAAAATTGTAATAGTCAATCTTATCAAAAGGAAGGAATGCAAATATTTATCTTTGAAGAAAAAACTAAATTCAACAAGGTTATAGACAAATGACAATTTAAGACTATATAGGGTCAATTATAGTGTCAATTTTTGTTTAATGCATGTGAGAATTAACTAAGATACTTATTCTCTCATTTCAATTTCTCCAAAGAGAACAACACTTTTTTCTTTTGAAGAAATTCCGAGTAACATAACATAACAGTGTCTCTGTTGAAAATGTGCTGTCAAGAGGCTTCAAATTGGTCCCTGAACCATGCTTACGTGTCATTCACGCAATGGAAGTGTCTTTAAAGTTCCTTAAAAATGTCAAAGGTTTTTGTCTTCTTCTTCAATTCAAGTGGAAAATGATTCTTTCAGCTTTGGTCTACACTTCCCACGTGTCATGTTTCTAATTTTTTGGCTTTCATTTTCCTGTTGAGTGTGCATGAATTTTGCTATTGGTAAATGAAGATTCTAAACCCCTTAGTTTTCTAAATCAACAAAAAATGTATGGGTAATTTTCTGTCCTCTCCAATCCTTAATTTTTTTTCTATTTAGATTTTGTCTTTCAATTTTTTCATTGAGGGGTGGTTTTTCAATTTTTTTACCTGAAATCACCCATCTTCATATTTTTCTAGTCAATTTCAATCCAAATAAGTGATTTTCATATAGATTTAGTTTTTTTGTCTTCTTCGTGATTTCGTCATCCGAGTGTGGTGATGTGTTGTTCGTCGTCTTATGTGGCGTTATTTGATTTCCCGTCATGGTGCGGTATTCATTTAATTCATATTGAAAGATCGATTATTTAATCAAAGATTTGGACGTCAACTCCGGAAGCATGGGTATTTCAGTCGCTTTAATGTTATCATATATTTTTGTAGGCATTATGTTTTATGTGCTATTAACTTGGACGTTTTGAGTTTATTCGCAGATTCATATATATATATATATATATATATATATATATATATATATATATATATATATATATATATGTATGTATATATATGTCTGTCTTAAATAGTAAGGTTTAAGGTATGGTAATAGATTTTTTTTTGTAGTATTAAGGAGTATTATATGTATATTGATCGAGGGGAAATGGAATATTCCTCTTCACATCCATTAGTTGAATTTATTAATTAAAAGTGTGGCCACTAAATCAAGGCCTTTTGATGGATTTACACTCATATCCATAAAGAACATTAACTTATAAATTTAGTAATCTATATACATTTTTTATTGAAATTCTAAATTTGAAATGAAAACAAATAAAATAATCTTTTGAAGATAAAAACTCATATGATTCATTAGGTGGAATTAATTTTTTTTGTTAACATGATATCAATACGAAATTTTCACTGCTGCACGCAGGGCTAATCTTCGTCAGAGAACTTTGGGGAATATAAGGTGTATTTTCTCCTCTCTAATGTATTTTTTTTTCATATATATGAGTCAGAAATCGAACCCCTAACCACATACTTAAAAACCTAAATCTCTTACCACTCAGACCAATTCATGGTTAGTAGGTGGAATTACAATTTATTAAATAATAAAAATAAAAAACTTAATTAATATCTATATTATTTTTTTGAAGGATAATATCTATATTTTTATTTTATATGATATAGTATACTTTTTTAATCATGTTATGTGTAAAATATGTACCAACTTTGTTAATGATTAATCTATGTCAATGAAATTATCTTTTTTTAAAGAATGTCAATGAAATTATCTTTTTTTTTTTTTTTTTTGAGAAAAATGAAATTATCTAGTCACCTTTGGTGTGATTTCTCTCCAAACCATATTTTTTTCATGTAGAAAAGCTCGAACCTGAAACCTTATTTCAAATATTTGAGTTTAATTCTACTTGTATCGATGTAATATTATTGGTATATACCTTTTCTATTGCATATTAATACTTTTGATACAAGTGTATAAATTTATATATAGAACTTGTCTCATGGCCGTGGCCTGTAATCATAAAGTTTTAACCTCATCGATAAGTCAACTAATTTTCCCACTTGTGGCTAATTATTGGTACTTCAATATGTAGAAAACATAATCATCATATAAGTAATGGTTAGTTGCAAAGAAAATATTCAGAAGCTGCCAAGAACTTTGAGGTGGAACATTAATGTGACAACAGATGGTGGATATTGTCAATAGTTTCACTATCAAAAAGGATAAGAGGGAATCGGAAAAAGAAGCAAATGAAAATGAATTATTAGATTTAGTGACGGCAAAGGAAAGTGTGAAAACAAAAATATCTACCATAAGATATAGCTGAAGATGGTGACCGCAAATAAAGCTTGCTATCATAATCAAGTGGGTCAAAATCAAATGCCATACAAATAACAAAGTTTTGTAAGATATTTAATTTGTATAGATTGCTGCTGTAAAACTATTACAAATTTAAAATGTCAATTTATTGTAATCGTAATCGTCATATCGTTGTAAAATCAGGAACATGGACGTATCTGAAATAGGGCAAAGAGGATGATCGTCCTAGACCCTAAAAAATAAGTACGAAATTTGAGCTTCAACTTTTTTTTTAGGGGTCAATTAGGCCTTAAAATAATTGCTTAATTCTTTGTATCAAGTTTGATGTTTATATATATTTACTAGTTATGACCCAAATTGTGGGTTCGCCCTAGGCCACCAAAATCTCAGAAACGATCCTAATTAAAAAATGTTAGAAACAGGAACATGGACGTATCTGAAATAGGGCAAAGAGGATGATCGTCCTAGACCCTAAAAAATAAGTACGAAATTTGAGCTTCAACTTTTTTTTTAGGGGTCAATTAGGCCTTAAAAAAATTGCTTAATTCTTTGTATCAAGTTTGATGTTTATATATATTTACTAGTTATGACCCAAATTGTGGGTTCGCCCTAGGCCACCAAAATCTCAGAAACGATCCTAATTAAAAAATGTTAGAAACACCTTCTTTTTAACGCTCTCTAATATCATCTCTTTTGTTGAATGAAATGCGTGTAGATTACACCATCTTTATGTTAGATATATTTTTGAAGTATGAAACTCACATATTTTCATTCAATAATCTATAGACATGTAAAGTATTTTCATTAACCAACATAATAATATGACACAACTTATGGTATCTTTGATTTATCATAAAATATATTAACATTAAACTCTTTTTTTTGTGATAAAATATATTAACATTAAACTCTTTTGTCATGTATATTAACTTTTGAAAAATTCTAACTTTTCTAGTGTAAAAAAATATTAGTTTTTAATACTACACTTCTAAAATATGCATTAGAATCCAATTAAAATGATTCTGTGAACATCATACACTAAACTTGTATGTGTAAATAGACCAATCTTCAATCTCTACATAATGTATTTTCACACATAATAATATAAAAAAGGAGAATATTATAATTTCGAACTAATACGTTTCAACATATCAAATGTTTTTACGATCTTTTATGATACGAGTTACATTTACAATACTAGCAATAAGTTTTACTTAGGAGTTAAAAACTCTAATTAAGCCATTGAGGTGGTGAAGTTTAGCATGGGAAAGGCTAATTTTTCCCCCATGGGAAAGTTAGTTTTTAACCATTAGATCAAACCAAGAACACATCCTTACCATACTCCCTCATCACTAGATTTTGTAATTTTATTATTTTAAAACCATTTTTTAAAAACAAAAAATATATTTCGAAATTAAAATAAACATTTAAAAATAAAAATTAAACTTAATTTTGGAAATTAATTTTCCAAATTTTTTTCAAAAAACTTAATTAAATCTTCAAAAATCATAATTAAATTTTTTGAAAACAAGTTTATTTCAAAAAGTTTATTTATATTTTTTAAAATTTTGGAAAATTAATTTCCATATTTTTAAATTAATTTTTTATTTTTGTTTTTAAAATAATAAAATTACAAAATCTAGTGATGAGGGAGTATGGTAAGGATGTGTTCTTGGTTTGATCTAATGGTTAAAAACAAACTTTCTTATGGTGGAAAAAATTAATCTTTCTCATGCTAAACTTCACCTGCTAGGTAAAAAAAGTATAGAATATTGAATTTTGTTAGTTATTCCATAGAATGAGAAGATAGGGGCATGATGGGGTCCCTCCAAGCTTTATTCTCCTCCCTTTGGATTTTAGGAACTTAGTTAGTCACTGTTGAAGCAAGTTGAGATACCATCACTTTTTTTTTTAGATAGCGTGTCTTTGAAGCACCTTTTAATTTGCATTGATTTCTAAGTATTGCAATTTTCCAATTCCTTTGACTTGCATGACCATGTCAAATTGCATTATTTTGTTTGCAATAATGCATTGCAAAGCAGCCATAAATTGCATTATCTCCAACATATGACTGCATTTGCAGCCCATTTCTAACTTTTTTTTTTAATATTTGGAAATTAAAGTAAGACAGCCTTGATAAATATTTAAGGGAACACTAGTTGATAGAAATATGCAAGTTACATTGTTGATATAACTCTAAGGAAACAATTATAGATATTGGTTGTAAGAGTTGTGTGTTTGGGTTGTTCGAGATTACAAAAATAAGAAACATTTGTTTTCTATGTGGTTTTGATGGATCTAAAGATATTTCAACTATACTATTGATCTTTTGAGTTTTTCTATAAATTTGATAATCATGTAACTCATATTATCTAATATAGTGTAAATCTTCACTGTCTTTATAAAAACATATTTATATTTCATTGGTTATGCAAGTGAAGATCCTTTTTTAGAGTTGATTTCTATGTTAAGGAAAAATAATATGCAAAAAACTGAAGTTATAAATATCCACACCGGGTGAAGGTAGTGTAAATCTTTTCGATCCTATTATAAAGCTTGCAACTCATACTATCTAATATAGTGTTAATCTTCACTTGCCTCCAGCTGTTTGCTGAGTTCGCTGCTGATTGGGGCGCTCGAGTTTTGGTGCTCTTTTTTGTTTTTTGTTTTGGTGTTCTGAGCTCCTTTTGGGGCCTTGTGGGTACATCTCCGGCCCCGCCTGTGGGGTTAGGGGCGTTATGCTTTGTGGTGTCTTGTGGGTGGATCGCTTGGCGGCTGTTTTGTATATTTTGTACTCTTGTTCTATTCTCCTTTTATTTATTTATGTATGTATATATATATATATATTTGCCATTAAAAAAAAAAAGTGTTAATCTTCACTATTTTTTTATAAGTGAAGGATTCATGGTTAAACATCGGCCATTGCATATAAATGTCTATAGAACTTATTAACTAAGTTGCACTTACATGACAAAGATCAAGTAACCAAAAACATCCATTAAAATTAACTTTCTTTCATTTGTTAAAACATATGCTACTTGTTACATGACCTCATTTTTAATCAAAATCAATTTTATAAAATATAAGATTATTTAATTTTTTTTAACTTAAGGACTCGGGTGTCACATTAGAGAACTTCTTCTTTTCACTCCCTCTGAAAAACCACACACATATGTCGAAGCATATTTTTAGAGGGAAAAAAAATCACTTTTGTTGGAAGTTTACTTCTAAAGTGACTTTGGGGGTGGAAAAAGAAACCTCACATAATTGCAGCTTAGTCAATGGCCCAAAACATTCTTTTGCAGTTTGTTGCACATCGATCCTGGCCCAATAATAAAATACCTCTCGAAGTTAATTAATTTAGATGATTGCTCTATGTGCCTCTTGTATTGCTCAACCTCTAAAATAGGTTGGCCGAGCGTTGTGACATGATGAAAGAAGAAGAAGAAGAAGAAGAAGAAAGGTCAATTAGGTGTTACGGTTTGATAGGTTTTAAACGATCAAGAGTTACGATACGACAAATCAAGAGATTTCTGAGTAATATTTAGGGGCCATAGAACAATTCTCATTAATTTGGTGTGAATCACTTTCTCTTGCAGGAAACAAAATTATCAAAGCCATGAGGAAGTTATGCCAACTTGCATAAAGTCACTGTTCTATACTTTTTATTGCAAAAGATGCGGTCAATGACAATAGTTATGGATTAAAAAAAACAAAAAAAAATATAAAAACTATGTAACCAAAAAAAGTATAAGATTCAAGTTAAGTAAGATAAGTTCCAAACACAAACAAAATCCCTCTAATCAACCCTACAATCAGAGCTTCTAGGAACAATTCAAGGCAAAGTTTACCTCTACTGTGTAGTCCCTTCATCCAAAGCTTATTCTCCTAAAATTTTATTTACACACAAAAGAACAAAAAAACAGAAAAAGGTTCATCCAAATGGATTTCATCAACTAACAGAGTTTGCAGCAGAAGGTTTCTTCTCTTGAAGAGAAATAACAGTTTCAAATGCACCAACCAATGCTTTAACCTTGCTCTTCCTAGCTTCAACAAGTTTACTTGCTGTTTCCTCAATCACATTATTCAACAATCCTTGTGCATCTTTCTTGTCCTCAATATCTTGGTGTCTCAAAACAACCTTTTCTTGACTTGCAATATTGCTCTCACTAGATGTTTCATCTCTTTTTTTGTAGCTTTTTCTTCCGCCGTCATCTTCAACGTTTGCTTTCTCTGGCAGCATTTTCGCTCTTCGAAATTTTAGCTTCCTAGGAGTATTTTTCTCAATTTGATTATCAATCACTTTCCCTCTTCTGAACTTTAACTTCATCATTTCGCAGTCCTTGTCTTCAACATCCTTAACCTTTCTTGGCTTGCCTTTCTTTTCATCTTCCAAAGTCTCCTCATTTTCCATGCATTCGATTTCGCAGCTTGCCGACAAAGAATCTACCTCAAACTCACTAGTTGTATATTCAGATTCCTCTTGGTCTTCTTCGGATAAGGATTGAGTAATCGAGGTTGATGAAGAAATAGGTGTCGACAACTGAGGGAGGTATGAATCATCATCATAGCTTGCGGTTTGATCAGATTGCAAAGTATTGTTTTCACTTTCCATATTGACGACGTACAATGTCTTTTCCTCTACCTCATTGTTGTTGTGTTCATCAAGTTCAACTTTTCTTGCAGTGTTCTGATTCCTAAGATGAGACACAATTTTCAAGCTCTTATTCTTTCTGGAATTTAGACTTGACACTCTTTTAAGAGAAGCTCTCGGAGATGATAAAGCTTTTATAGGTGATATCAGTTTTTTTGGAGCGGTTTTGGAGGGGGATACTTTCTTTTCCATCTTGATCTCGCTATTTCTTTTGTCCTCAAAACCTTCCGAGGAACTCATAGAGGATGATACTTTCTTCCTTGCGACACGATTCGAATTCAGAGATATCGAATGTTTTGCCGATAACTTCATTTCTTTAACATTTAAAGAAGGTAACTGCAATGAAGTTCCTGTCGTCTTGGTAGTTTTGGCTTTGGAAGTTGATCTTGATGGATTTTCCACCTTTTTGAGAGTCGGTTTGGACACAGCTTCCACCTCACCAGCAATTGATGACGAAGTTATGACTTTGGTAGTTGATTTTGATGTATTTTCCACCTTCTTGGGAATCCACTTTGATAGAGTTTCCATCTTAGCAGGAGTCGATTTTGATGGAGTTTTCACCTTCTTTGGAGTTGACTTCAATGGAGTTTCAACCTTCGTAGAAGTTGATTTTGATAGCGACCGCACCTCCTTATCAGTTGATGATGAAAATTCTTGACTCGTTGATGGAGAAGCATGCGACTTCGAGAGGAGTGATGGTGGTTTGTCCACTACCGGTGTTTTCTTCCTGTTAACCTTAACTTCATTCACAATATGTTTTTCCTTGACAACTGATTTTGATGGAAGTTTGTGTGAATTGGCATCTAAGGCATCAGAAATTCCGGTCTTGGAATCAACCGATTCTTTGAGTACGACCGTTGGCATCTTTGTTGGCTTGGAATCAACTGATTCTTCGAGTACAGCTGTCGACATCTTACTTGTTGGCTTGGAATCAGCCGATATTTTGGACTTGGCGATCACCCTGCCAACACTCTCTTGTGAACTTTGGTGAAGTTGTTTTCTTGTGGCTCTGTTAGGTATGGAACGTCTTTCCTTTGATGCAAATGCATGCTCCTTTCCATATTTACAAAAATCATGACAGGAACCGGTGGAAGCTCTGAGATAATGCGGAACGATTTTTCCATTACTTTTTCCAGAGCTAGTCTTCCCGGCAGAGTGCCTTCTTTTTTCAATCACAGGTGACTTAGTTACATCTGGGATAACCGGTAATTCAACACTTTCACTGGCCATCAGATGAAAAATGAGATGTGCAGAACACGATTAAGAATGACAATCCTGAAATTCAAAAAGAAAGCCGATTCTAAATACATCAAATAATTAAAACGGACAGACATTTAAGTAATGACTGATTCTAAAATCAAATAATACAATTTCTTCAAAAAAAAAAATAAAATAATACAATACAAAAGCATATTCAAAATATCTCAAAAACAGAAATCAGCACAAATCATTGAAATATAAAATTTATGGTGGAAAAAAAATTGAAATTGATCACCTATAAAATCATAATCTTTGAAACTCAAAATGAATTGTAACAAGAATCTCCATTGCACAAAAAAATGCCTAACTTGTTTATTACATCTGATTCTAATCTGATAAAACTTCAAAACTTCAATCCACATCAATACATTTTCTTGTCATTCTTATAATCATAACATACATGGAAAAAAAAATAATGAAACAAGAATCAGCCATAATTAAACAACAAATGTACCAACTACGAAAGGAAAAAAATCAAAGATCAAAAAACAAAAAACAAAAATCAGAAAACATACTGCAATAAACAACATCCTAATGTCTTGGAAAACACTTGTACAGAAAAGTTATCTGTCATAATTGTGAAACAGTAAGCTTTGCCTTTAACTGAATCTGATGTAAATTTTTTAACAAATAGTAAAAAGGCACTTTTCATGCAACCAATCATTTAACTTATCATGCCTGGGAGGTGAGAATCATAAGATCAATCCAAAAACAAAACATCACATTATATTGATCATTATTCAACAAAAATCATCGAAATATAAAATCATAATCTTCGAAACTAGCCTCAATTTAGAAAAAAATAATTTCAGAATACTATCACAAGGTCAGAGGTGCGACCCCTCCTTCTCGTGTTTCCTTTTTTTCTAAAAAAAAAAAAACAAAAACCTCAATTTACTTAGCAAAAAAAGATAATAAAATTATAATTTGAAACTGAAAAGAGTAAATGCAATAACAAAAAATTTGCACAAAATGTCCAACTTGTTTTCAATAATTGATTCTTCTAGATTTAATCTAGATCAATAAACTCTCATGTTATTGCAAAAATAACAGACATAGAACAAATTAATGCAACACAAGAAACAGCTATCATTAATCCAGAAATGTACCATGGAAACGAAATCATCATACATTCAAAAGAAAAAGCAGTAATCATACTTCAATTAACAACATTCTAATGTCATGAAAACACTTGTACTGTAAAATTATTTGTCATAATTGTGAAACAGTTAGCTTTGCCTTTAACTGAATCTGATGTAACTTTTTTAGTAACAAATAAAAAGGCACTTATCATTATCAATCACATTAATCATGCAACCAATGACCTCCATACCACCGACGCTGAAGGCGCTGGACACTGGCATATGTGATTACATTCAATTATGTCATTTTCTTATCCTGTAAGTGTTGTGTCTGGTATCCGTGTCAGAGCTTCATAAAACCAATCATCCATGAAAATCAATGAAGATTGAGAAATGCAATCTATGAGATGAGAATCATAAGATCAATCCAAAATTCATCCAAAAACAAAACATCACCTTATATAACATTGATCATTATTGAACAAAAATCAACAACATCACATCACAAAATCCATAACAAAACTTAATAGCCAAGAAAACTTTTCTTACAACACCATAAACAACAAATTTGCAATAATATCACAAATTCGAATTCAAATCCAGAAAAATAAAATAAAATAAAAATCATACAAACCCACCACCCCCAAATAAAATAAAAATCAAAACTTTGGAAAACTCAGATGAAACAAATCAAATAAAACAGAAAAATGAAAGGGTGATTCTTAAAACTCATCAAAATCAATAAAAATCAAATTTTTCAACAAACCCATTTGCATTTATGAGCATTTATGAAAAAATAACAACAACCCAGATGATTATTTTTGTTGAAAATAATGAAAAGATTAAAAAAATAAAATAATAACATACCTTTTTTTTTCAGAAAAAAGAGAAAGTATGATCCTTAAGAAGAAAGGAACAAGAAAGTATAAGAAAGTGAATTGTATTGTGTGAAGGGACCACTGAAAGAGAACGTGGAAGCAAGAAAGTGTTGTTGTTTTGTTTTTCTGGTTTCGGTGTGGTTTGTGTGTTTCTTCACTGCGTTTGTTTGTTACAGAATCCAAGAGAGAGAGAGAGTTGAATTTTTAGATTATTTATTTGTTTATTTATTTTTATATGATTTTGATTAAAGTCTATAAGAAGAAAAAATGGGTAGTGAGAAATTAAATTATTGAAAATATGCACACAAAATAAGAAAGTTACTATTTAAAGAATTTATTGAATGGATGGTCGGTTTGGTTGGTGAGAAGAAAGGGAGTGAGTCAAAAACTTTAAATAGTTTCTTTAAATTTGCTTGGAAAAAAAATAAGATTTCTTGACTCAATTGATAAAATTATTAAAAATAGTAAATAATTACTTTTGAGTTTTTGTGATTCTTTTATGTAAATTGAGTTATCATAGTCTTTGAGTCACATAAGATTATATGAACACCACAAAAAAATCAAAAATATGATCATATAGACGATAAAGTTTTTGATCAAAGGTTTTAAATATTACTGTATTTATGGGGTTTTGACCGAAAAACTTTAGATTAAGATCATTTATATTTGTTATTGATTTAAAAAGAAAGATATATATGCCATCTCATTTGATCAGTTCTAGATATTTTTTTTTATTTTATGATGTAATTTTTTTTCTCTAAAGAACGACAATTATTCACGTGTTCATGCAAAAATACTTAAGTTTCATTTAGATTTGCATACCTTTGTTTATATAGTTTTAGTCTCTGTTAAATTAAATTTTTTTAAAATATGGTTAAACTTTTAAATTTTTGAATGATTTTTTACAAAATTATTTGGAACATTATAAAAAGTAAATTTTAAAAAATTATTTCAAAATTTGATTTTTAGGTTTAAATTTTCATTAGTTTTATCTTGAAATTTTGACGTTTAAAAAAATCATATTTAAATCATTACATGTTAAAAAAATTATTTTTTTTTATAAAAGAGTGTCTTATAATGTTCTTAACATATCTATAAAAAATAATCAAAAATTAAAAGTTTAAACATAATTAAATAAGTTTTAATTTAACAAAGACTAAAACTAGGTGTTGAAAATATTTATATCGACTAAATAACTCATAAAACAAATTATACACATATAAAGACATTGCATAATATACGAAGAGGTTGGAGTTTGAATCCCGAGTAAAAGATAAATTTTTAGTCAATAGACTATTTGAAAAAAAATAATGGTGATTATCATTGTAAGAAAAATGATGCATCAAAATTAGACTCTTGATTTATTTTGAGATAATACTTTTTAAATTTTAATTGATTGGCATTAGTGCATATTGATTGATACGGTAAAAAACTTACATAGGAGTTCATAACAAATTATTGATCCTACAAAAGGTTCAGAAACAAACAATTAGATCCTTACAAAAGGAAACAGAGCATTGATCCTTAAAAAAGATAAAAACAAACACTTAGATTAATCTCCAAGGTTCAGAAACAAAACAAAAAGGAGATTTCATTATCTTAGGTGTTAGAAACACTCAAGAAGGCGTTCACCTCGTCCGATTGTTAAGGATCTACCCATTAAAGAAGATATAGCCAGGTTATTGGTTCTTGACAAAACAAATATGCAAGATACATATGATTGATTATATGAAGACACAATAAGACTATATGTTGGATATTTTGTTCAATGATAACAATGTTTAGTATCACGGCAGATATAAATACCATTAGTATGATTCTCTTTGAATTTTGGGGAAGTAATCCGCAGTTGAGGGAACTGGAAGGAGATGTCTTTGTTGAAGACATAAAATGGGACACCTAGGTTGTAGAGAAAGAAGTATTGAAGGAAAATTATTTAAACAACCATTTAAGATATTGATGACAGATCATCTTACGTTATTTTTAGTATGTTTTTCAGATATTTTCAGTAGGTTTTAGCAGTAAAAAGGAGGAGTATTAAAGCAATTTCCTATGTTTTTCCTACTTTTTGTGGGTAATATTGATATTACTATCTTGATGTTTATATCTTGATATTTTTATCTCGTATATTAATATCTATCTATTTAGGAAGTAATTAATTAGAAACTAGCGGAAGATACCGAAAGCCCGTTGACCCTAGTAGTATGTACTTAAGAGGTGTCATTACTAATACTGAGTAAAATCTGCTGAACCTAGGATGTAACTAGTGAGAAATTAAGAAAACAAGTGACTTCTTGAAGGAAATAAATCGAGCCTAATAAGACCATTCTCTTGAACCCTTGGTAAGGTAGAAGCTGATAGGGTTTCCCGTTTGTAGAACTACTAAGAGTGAGAGAGAGCGTGTGTTATGAGTGTCCTAAGATTCATTGATGGGAAACCCCTTTAAGAACATTGACCTTCATTGTCTTTGGAAATTTAGGAATGCCAATATAAAGTCTATGTTTCAATTACCTTTGAGGTAGTAAGACCCTATGCGTAAGAATCACCGTGTGACCAGCAGGTGCAACCAAACATTGGAGGGATAGACCGAAATCAACCGAGATAGTATAGACCCCGCACGTAAGAATCATTGTGCAATCAACAGATGCAGCTTGACAGCTGATTAGATTAGAACGTCCCAACGGCCTCATCACTTATATAGTCTATTTAAGATAAATAAATGTGACATGACTGTTATTTAATATCCAACAAATAAATAGGGAGGATTGAAGAACCCTGACCGCTGGTTACTTTTCTGCAACCAAAACAGGTAACTTGCTTAGTTGCAAACAAATAAATATTGTAATCTCTAACCCTTATCTCTTTTATTTTATATCGTCAAACTAAAATAAGTAATGCGAATTGGTTGGACAAAACGACAATCATTGTGGATACAATACTCTACTTATCACTTTATTATTTGATAAACAATTTGGTACACTTGTCTAATCCACACATATGTTAAAACAACCTACAGTCAAGGGAACCAGAAAGAGATGTCTTTGTTGGAGACATAAAATGGAACACCTAGGTTGAAGAGAAAGAAGTTGAAGGAAAGTTATTTAAACAACCACTCAAGAAATGTTAAAACACCTTAAGCCTTTGGTAATAAAAGCTTTAATTAATGGCGAGATGTTTATCGAGTCTTTATATAGATAGGTAAGTTGTCCTTAATGTTATGTCACTTTAGACCTTGAAAAAGTTTGAAAAAACATGGATGATATAATTTCAGCCACTTTAGACCTTGTTAAATATGATGAACTTATTCATGTCTTTATAGATAGGTTTGTGTTGAATCAAAGAACTTAATTTTTGTTAAATATGATGAACACTATTCATGTTTTTGTTTAGTCAAGTAACTTTGTTTTTGTTAAATGTGACTAACTCTTTTTGTTAGAATTAAAATGTATGGATACTATGTATGAATATTGTTATTGTAATGTATGGATGTTATTATGTTTATGTAAAAATAAGAAAATGAATGTGCTAAACTTTGTTGTTAAATTTTATGTTTATAAAAAAAATTAATAAAAATATATATTTTTAAAATGTTATTCATAGATATTTGTATATACTCATGGATACTTAGAAGTTTGTGGATTACCCGCATAATTGATATCCACGCAGATATAAAAAGGACACAAATATCATATTTATCCAACGAAACAAACATAAATATCATATTATTTGCACCCACGGATATTCATTAACATCTCTAATTTTATGGGAGACAAATTATTATTGTCTTAAAGTTATTAAGAACCATAATGGTTGCCATTATACACATGTTTATATTAGTTGTATGTGTCATTATTTTTACTAGATTGATTAATGAAAATACGCGACTATTTGTCACCATTCTAGAACCAATAATATTAAGGACAAGCCAAATAAAATTCATTAAGCCTCATAGAACATCATTTAAGGAGTTTCATGTTCTATCGGTTCACCTACGCTTTATTTGTAATAAATGAACGCAGGGTGGCTCTGAGGGGACAAAGTTGTTATGCATAAGCCATTTTCTTATGCACCCTGCATAAACACTTCAAAATCATCAGATTTGATCGCACATCTCTTTTCCAAAGAATCAAACCACAACATCATGTTGGATCTCATCTTCGCTGTTCGATTCACCATCATCGTCATCGTCCGTGGCGGATCATGCAACTCCTCCGATTTCTGTTTCTTCTCCGAAAATCTCAACCTCACCGCCCCCTCTCATCTCTCCACCTCCGGCGATTCTGTTTCCAACTCCTCCGATTCTGTTTCCAACTCCTCCGATTTTATTTTTCGGCGGTTCTGTTTCCAATTTCACCGGCGAAGCTCATCGTACCTTTATAGAGTACTGATTTTCGGCGGTTCTGTTTTCAATTGCACCCTGCTGGATCAAAGAAAACCATTAAGTACATTTAATGGTTTTGGAGTACAACTCATAGAAATCATTTCCACAGCAAAATGGTTTTGGAGTCCAACTAACAGAAACCATTTCCACTGCAAAATGGTTTTGGAGTCCAACTCACAAAAACCATTTCCACTGCAAAATGGTTTTGGCATAATGGGCTGGAATTTATGCAGGGTGCATAAGGATTCCTTATGCATGATAACTGCACACGCTCTGAGGGTGGGCGGAAGTCTAGGGCACCATTATTTTATGGGCACCAAAATTATTACTTTTACTTAGTAGTTAGTACTATATATATATATATTGGGTTATTGAAATTGGTAGAGGTAGATGAAAACAATACAACCAGTAAAGCTAGATGAAAATGGCAGATGACAGCTACGAAGAGGGAAGTTAGAAAGATGGGTTAGATAAAAATAATAGAATAAGGGGATGCCTATATATTATTTTTTAATCACAGCCATCTAAAATTAATCTAAGGGTTTGATAACTATTCTCATATAAATAATGCATTCTCATATGATATGTCCTATATATATATATATATATATATATATATATATATATATATATATTAATTCAGTTCGATTAAATATTGAGAATGTATTTTTTAAAAACTTTGATTATAAATAAATCTTTTACAACAAAAAATGTAAGAAGAAAGCTATTAGAATAATTAAAATGGCACAATTTTATTATTTTGTTCAGGACACCAAAAATCTTATGTCCGACTCGGAATGACAACCTATCAACTAAAGGATGAAAGAAAGTTTAAATAGAAAGTAGATGGAAAGAGCTGGAAACATGTTATCCTATACTCTTGAAAATATTATGCATCAAATGAGATTTTATTATGCTTAAAATGAGGAAAGTAACAAAGTTCTTTATAATTTATTCCATGAGGGACAAGTCTTCAAGGATGAGATGGTTGATTAGCCATTGAGATTTTTGCTTGTAGCCATGAAGACCTCAAATTATCCCACATATCACGTTTGAGTTGGATTCTTTCTTTAATCTTCTTTAGAGCACGTTGAAGAATTTTTTTGCGAGGGAGCTTCAGTTTCACTTGATCATCAAATACAGTCAATTTGGTGTACCAATCAATCTCTCGATCCATGTTACCTTTCAATTCATCGTTTACCGTCGAAAGCTCGAGAACTAGTTGACTCATTTCAGCCCTTATGGCTCCATTCTTATCCATCAAAAGATTTATCCTAGCTCGCACCTCTTCATGACGATCGAGTAATGGTTGCCTCTCTAGTTCAAACACATAAACGTTGTTTTTGAGGTTTGACGTTTCTTCTTCCAGCATGTCTATCTCGTGGAGCTCACATGAAGCTAGTTCATGTTTGTCAACAAGGCGAAGGTAGTCTCTCACAACATCCGCAAGTTGGGATACCATTCCCTTGAAGGGTTCTCGAAGGGAAGATCTCTCATCAGAAGCCATTAGCTCAGACAACAAGAATCTATAAGTAGTTATCTCGTCGGCTTCTGATGGGAGATAACCTTGTAATGCTTCATTTAGTTTATCCAAATCCTCTTGGAAGGATAAAGAGATTGTTAAAGGGTCAACATAAGCAAAGTATATGTTCATGTCCTCTTTAGAGAGGCGAACCAAGGGAGAGGGTGACGAAGATGGCGAAGCAATCCATCTTGGTGCATTGGACTTAGAGGTTGAAGGGTGCACCATTGTTAACTGAAAAAACACATCGAGCATAAGAAGTTATTTATAGAGAAGGATTGTCTCATAATCGGATAGGGATATCCCTAGATTAGTCGAGAAGATAAAAAGGGTCGTGAGAATTAAATAATTCACACGAAATGTGAAATTTAATTAAGAAATTTATTGAAAGGATGATCGATTTCGTTGGTGAGAAAGTAAAGCGGTCAAAAACGTTAAAATAGTTTCTTTAAATTCGGTTTGAAAAAAATCTTTTTTGAAAGAAAAAAAAAAGAAAAGGATGATGACGTTTTCCGTCAAGAGTTTTAAATTGGATGAAAAAGTTTTCGGTCAAGAGATTTAAATGATATTGTATTTTTGGAGTTTAACCTAGAAAATTTAGATTTGCCTAAAAGCCACGTGTGTCATCACATCTCTACGTTCTTATATTCAGTTGTTTGAAAATAGTTGTCCTTGAGGAAAACTAAGATTCATTTATTTAATAAAATAAAATAGAGTAAGACTCATTTATTCCGCATATACTTTTAAGGTTCGATGGTTAAAGATAAGGTTAATTTTTTAAATTGACTATGTAATATACGCAAAGTCTGAAAAATAACCTTATAAAATAAATAACACAAATTCTATTTTTTACATCATATTTTACTCCGGAGACATAAAGTCTAGAAAAGTGAGTTAGAGGTTAATTTTTTTTTCATGATTTTTTGCATACATATTTAAAACTTCAGAATATGACTTTCCACAAACAAAAAAAAAAAATAGAATTTTAGAACAAGGAACTAATTAATGAAGAATTTTTAAAGGATAAAAAAAGAAAACAACATAAATTTCGTCATAATAATTGAATTTTGAGTTGGTTTTTGGCAGACACCTCTAAAAATATGTAGAGAGAATGACGAAAGTTTAATAGCATTCAAACTACATCTCGATTTATTTTGATTTTTGCAACCAAAACTTGCAAATTTGTAATTTTCAAATAAAATACATAGAGAAGATTTGCAAAATACATAGTGATGATCTGCAAAGTTTCGAAGTATTCCAACCCCGCATCGATTTATTTTGATTTTTCAACAAAACGTACAAAATTACAATTTTTTCCGAGTAAGCATATGCTCATGTGTCAAATTTACTTCTCTAATTTTGCTAGCATATTTTTAACATCATAATAAACTTCACCATTAAATTTTGTAGTTTTTAAACGAGAGATAAATTAATTATCAATTTTCATTTTCAACAATTATGAATTTCTTAAACAATTCATAATTAATTTGTTCCTCGTTCAAAAACTCTAACATTTCGTGAAGGTTATTATTATGCTCAAAATTTATCATACGAGAGATAAATTAATCCATCTGTTAACTTTAACTCATTATAACAAATGAGCTAATTTGTTCTTGTATGAAATTGTTATAGACTATAGCAGCAAAACAACAACAACAACCAAACTTTATTCCACTAAATGAGATCGGCTACATGAATTAAATTATACCATAATATTCTATCCGTAATTATATTTGGATCCAACTCATTAACCATAATTTACCCATTAACCATATTTTCATTTATGAAAATGTCAAACTATTTATTTATTTATTTTCTTTTAGAAACATAATTTAGTTGTAAGGAACTTAATCGATTCTTTAATCTGAAAATCAAAAATATTAGTAAGGAAAGAGTGATATTTGATAAGGTGACCATGGTTGTCTTGAAAACAAACACCTACATCAAATTTCCCTTCGGCTGTGAAAAGAGCACAATCAATGTTACACCGAAGTCAATGGTTTTGTGGATCGGTCCAAGCTGAAGTAGTAGGTGGAGTATGCTCGCCTTCATTGATACAATGACACCATATCTAATCTGAGACCATATCTGAAGCTAGATTGCAAGTAGCCGTAACATAAACAAGTTTTCGTTTCCATAAACAAGCATCGCGTGAACGCCAAATACTCCATAAAATAGCCGAAAACGAGCACAAATTTCTTTGTCAATTGCTGCAAGAATTGTGGAAATAATAGAGGAAAATCTTCCACTTGAAGTCACGTACCTATCTATTTTTCTGCAAAGATTTGCTTCCTTCCAACAATTAATATATAAAGTTATAATCGAGGGACAAAGATAGTACTACTATCTCCGTTAGGGATGTCAATGGTACCCATGAATACGGATAGTGTGATACTCGTCTCCGCCCTGTTGGATAAATATGATATTGGTGTCCGCCCCATACCCTCGTGGGTACCCACTATGCAGATACCCGTAGATATTGAGGTATCCATGGTACCCATGAATTTTTGAATTTATTTACTTTTTGGTAAAAATAATAACTTTTTTTTTATTACCAAAAAACTTCAACTTTTAAACATTCATACAATCTATTCAAAATTTCGTAAATCATAAATAATTCATAGAAAATTCATGATTCTTACATAATCCATAGAATATGTTTTATGATGTGAATGAAGTGGAAACGATGAACTTAATAAGATGAATTAAAAAAATTAAATATAAAATAGGTTATTAATGAGGAATCTTAGATGGACGGTAAAATTATCTTCAATAAAGTAACAACTTTAAGTAATAAGATAAGATATATAAGGATATTTTAGTAATTTAATTAATTTATTATCGAGTATGGGTACAATAAAATCTATGCCCGTTTATTATATCCGTGGATACCCGTTTAATAAGATGAATTAAAAAAATTAAATATAAAATAGGTTATTAATGAAGAATCTTAGATGGACGGTAAAATTATCTTCAATAAAGTAACAACTTTAAGTAATAAGATAAGATATATAAGGATATTTTAGTAATTTAATTAATTTATTATCGAGTATGGGTACAATAAAATCTATGCCCGTTTATTATATCCGTGGATACCCGTTTAGCTACCTGCCCCGTGTTCGTGATGGATTTTACCCACCGATACCCATGGGCATGGGTATTTTTGCCACCCTACGTTGATTTATAATTGTCGCAATAATTGTTCTATTGTCAATATTATCATTAATTCAGTGTAAGAAATCTTTTTTATAAGTGGTTTTTCCTAGGTCACAAGTCCAGGAGAAAAAATGGTATTTTTGAGAGGTACACCCCTAGATAAAAATCTGGTTTTATCATGAGAAAAATGAGGCATATTTTATCTTCTGAATAAGATAGTTGTATAATTCTAGTGAAGTCACTTTCTATGATCATCCATTGTTTTGGTGCCTGCTCCACTTCAATGAATATAAGTAGCTTATGTGAAAATGACTCTTAGGTCCCATTCAACCAATATTTTTATGTCACAATCTTTTCTTGCATTTACACCAACCAATAAAAGGGTCCCAAATAACGTCTCAAATTTGTAACACAAACTTGAATAATGATGTTCCCACATTGAAAGGATTCTAAGAAAAACCACGAAAATATCAAAATAACTTCATCGGGAGTTAACTGTCGATGAATTTTAACCGATAATAATTAACTACCGATGAAAATTGACGTTAAATTTGTTATTTAATGGTGTTTCTTAGCCTTCTGAATAGTGTAAACAACAATTTTCCACAAACTTGGACAATCACCAAGTGGGGTTCTCAAAGATCTAGAGGAATAGTTTATGAAAAATAAAGTTGTAATGCTTTTTTAATTATTTTGTTGGAAGAAGGAATGGAAAGTAGTTGTATGCATGAATGTAGGGAAGCATGTATGCCTTTAAGACATAACAAAGTTGTGGTTGACATAGGTACCCAAAAAAATAAATAAGAAAAGAGAAAAGGCATAAAAAAATCTCCATTGGATTCCTTGATCTCAACTTTGCACCATTAGTAGTTTTTATATATTTGTGTGTGTAAAATTTCCCAATACTTAATCATATATAAAATAAATTCACCTGAATATGAGTTGGTACTTGGTTGCTCAATTTAGTCAAGGAGGGTGACACTCCAACTAAGAGCATTAAGTTTGTAATGAACAAGAAATGTCAACCTTCTAATTTCTTCTTGATTTATACCCCCTTTATACATTTTTAATTATGATTTTTTATCTATATTATATACGAAGAAAAAATCATTTCAGCTCTTTTGGATTGGTTTTTTCCTTTTGCAAAATACCATTAATTTTTAATATAAATAACACATATAAAAAATAAATAAGAATGCATTTTTAATGTGTTGTTAGAGCCAATCAAGATTTGCTCTATCACATGTTGATTGGCTGTGACCAAATGGCCGTGACCAACTAAGAATTGTTCTGTGTTGTTAATCTACTAAGTTAACTATGTTGTTTTTGAAGGATTCTTAGTTGACTATAATTATTTTTTTTTTGACAAATAGTTGACTATAATATAATGATGTGCCAGGGTGGTGTAATTATATGATGGCCCATTTTGGTCCCTATCATCTTTCATTTTCTTTAAATCCTTAACCCCTCAAATATGTCGGTTTCTTCTTTCTCAATCAATTTTTACACATTGTCTCCATTTTAGTACCTTGTTTTCTTATTGAGTTTGTAGATTACTAGATGATAGTGAGAACCAAACTCAAGTTTATGTGTTTTAGTATTTTTGTGCGCAGTTACCAAGACTAATCTCATTACATATTTAGAGCATACTTAAGACTCTCTCAAATAATAAAATTGATTACGCTAAAGTTAGAGATCAAACCACCATACTCAAGAGACTTGCTCCTTACCACTCGGACCATACCACAATAGTTTGATAGCTTTTGTGCTTTGGTTCTATCATATCATATATAGATTATTTTTAAAATTTTTAAATAAATCTAAAATTAATGGGTGTGTTCTAGTAAATATATATATATATATATATATATATATATATATATATTATATATCCATGACCATGACAATGTACTGTATATGAATAGCACAAAATGGTACACTTGTGTATACCCCCCTAAAAATCTTCTCTTTTAAAACATATATATGTATGCCTAATCCAATTAATGTGAAACATTTACATTTTGTTTAAGAAGAATCAACCTTCTAAATTAACAAAACTATAGGCACTATATCATCTGCAAAGTTGACAAGTAGTTGCAATTTGCTTCCTGCAACAGTTTTCTTCACATCACTTATTGATACTAAAAATTGGTCAAGTAATGATAATGTCTAACTCATGTCATCAGGAGGAAAATAGCTGGCTGTTTTTCCTTTGATTCATGAAAACAGGAGAGAAAGTGAAGGCCAAGTATCGTACCGGTAGTCCATAAACTCGTCTAGATAAACAGTTTAATCACGCGCTTATAACATAATTGTTTATCATATAAGTGCTTTCATGTATAGGCGACTTTTATAACAAAAGATAAAATAAAATCAAAACACTTTCATATAATTATGCAATAAATTATTTTCATATAAGTTAATCCTGAATAGCTTAAGGAAATAAGCTAGCTTATGGACATGTCTTAAGCTATTTCTCTAAGTTCTTTTAAACAATCTCACAAGTGCTTATGTCAATAGATAAAGTCCATACAAGTCAATCTCCATGTGAACCCTAGAATGCCTCCAATTTGATTTTTGTTTTCATTCTCTCGGTTAATATATTTTCATTAACAATTTCAAGAACTGGCAAGCAATTGTCATGTGTGTGTGTGTGTGTGTGTCTATATATATATATATATATATATATATATATATATATATATATATATATATCGTGGCATGAATTTAAGGGAAAAGATATCAAACAAATAGCTCATTTATAGTATGAGAAAAGGGGACATGGACCGTCACGTAAACACTATAACTAGTTTTACATGCATGTCCAATAACAACTCAAACTTCTTCAAATTTATACTCGTATTTAAAATTGAAAACTAATTACCTTTTTCTTGCAAAAATAAACTAGTTACCTATGTTGTGTAATTATATAACAAATTTTCCATTACCAAGATATTTTTTCAAAATAAAATTTAGATGACAAAGAAATTATAAAGCGGTAAATTATAGATAATTTAGATTAAAGTAGATATTATGCAATAAAAAAAAAAATTATTAGCAGAAGGCATTGACCTGCCAACATCGCACAGAAAGGGGAAAAAATCACACCCGTCTTGTCGATCAAACTATATATATATATATATATATGGAGACTTGATGCTGAGAAAGAGGTGGTGAGTATCGTTGGAAGCTTAGTGTTGGTCTAGAAGAAGCCGTAATCGGAGGGAGTGAAGACGGTGGTAGATGGTGACTGTTCGAGAAGAGTTTCAAACACAATTTCTCAATGTCACCATCAACCAACCACCGTCTTCGCTCACTTTGATTATGCCCTTAATTAACAAATTGGTCGACCGTCAGCGTTACCCTCGGTTTGAAACAAATTGTATCTAACACACTCCTCTACAATTTATGAAAAGAATGATGATTCTTATTTGGTAATTGTGTGTATATATAGATAAAACAGTTACAAGAATTATGGGAGTTTATTCTTATCCTTGTACATTGGATTTGGATAACACTTGTTATTAGTTTGTTATGTTATTATCGTAATTTCATATTTGTGTATCATAGCTTGTGACGCAAGTTTTGCACCTTAAACATAGTGAACTAACATATATTGTGGTTACCCGATTTTATATTTGTATTCTTCTAACATATTTTTTGAAACAATTCATTAGAATATATTTTTCTTTTTGACAATAATTAATTAGAATATATACACAGACTCTAATCGCTATTATAAGTAAAAATCAACATTTTTTCCTTCAAAAAACAGAAATTAAAAATCAACATTTTATAGACCACATACATAATTTAAGGAATGAATCTAGAATGTTGATTTTTGCTTATAATAGTAATCGGATGGTGTGTGTATATATATTAGTGAAGTTGGTAATTCCACCTTCTAATAGAGCTGTTATTCGTACTCTTCAAGAGAATTCCATAATTTTTCTTAAATTCATGAATCATTTCGATAGTAAGATTAGATTGATCGGTATTTTTCAATTAAGAGACCAAATTTCTAATTTAAAAATTTGAGGGACTAAATTGATAGGCTTACAAAAAAAATTGAAGGTTGATAGACTTACAATTTTAATTACTACAATGTTGGTTACTCATTTTTATTTGGTAGAGAACAAATTAAAGTTGTTCATTTTTTGTGGGCAAAACCAAGAAATATTAGCAATAATTTTGCTCTAATTCAGCTAGTTATTGTCTCTTAAGAGTTTAAGTTAAATTTCACATGGACTATGAAAGCACCTTGTTTGGGCCATAGTCATCTAACTTTTCTCATTTTACAAAATAGTATCATCTATAAGGTTCTTCTTTGTTAATGTACTTTTTATACATAAAAAATATAACACTCACTTTGGTTTCATAAAAAAAAAAAACTCAACTTATAATCCTCTAAAATTAAATGCAGTACACTTCTTGACCAAAAAAAAAAAAAAATGCAGTACACTTAAGTCCTCGGTCTATTTTTATCGATTAATGATCATGAATAGTTGTGTTACTTGAGCCATCAAAATATAGACATTTTATTTGTATCATATGTGTTCATATTTATTTCTTTTTTACTTTTTATCTACTACAACTTTCACATACTTTAAATATAGACACAAAGATCAAAGACACCAATTTCAACATTAACATTTTCATGTGTTGTTAACCTACTAAGTTTTTTTTTTTAGAGTTGACCTACTACGTTGACTGTATATGTTATTTTTGAAGGATTCTTAGTTGACTATAATGTTAATGATGTGCCAGGGTGGTGTAATTATAATGGGCCATTTTGGTCCCTATCTCTTTCATTTTCCTTGAATCCTTAACCCCCAAATATGTTAGTTTCTTCTTTCTCCGTCAGTTTTTGTGGTTTTTTTAGGTACTTTTATGGACAGTTACATAGATTAATCTATTTATATATTTAGAACACACTTAAACTCTCAACTGATAAAATTGTGTACACTAAAGTTAGAGATCAAACCTCTATGTTTAAGAGACTTGCTACTCCTCACTCGAATCAAACCACATCAGTTTGATAGCCTAACCAAGAATAATTTAAAGTTACATAATTGAACAATTTTTTTTTGAATAAGCTAAATAACATAATTGAACAATTACATGAAGTTCCTCTTCCATAACTTAACCTTTATCTACTCATGATGTATAAACATATATTAATACAAACATAAGAAAAGAATCACTAGTGGATGCTTCCTTTGCTCCAGAAGTGCTTCGATCACTCTGTAACCGCCAAAATGCACTTTTGTTGTCGTTTGCTTGTCAAAAAGTGTTTTGCCACTGACCTAAGTGCATGGTATTTATAGGCGACAACACTACAAGAAAAATGACATATATATAGCACCACAGACCTAGGTGCATGGTATTTATAGGCGACGACACTCGAGAAAAATGACATATGACAACAAAGGTTTACAATGTAGGACAAAAAATTCGTAGGTATAGAAAAGATATACCTGTATAATTATAAGTGGTTGTAGGTATAGCCGTATAGGTTTCAAGCTATACTGCATAAAAATGACATTTATCTACGGATTTTTGATGTCACAAGATGTCATGTTTCTTGTAGTGCAGGGGTTTCCCTAAATTTTATGTGAAGTTGGCTCCCGATACAAGCCCAAATCTCGTGATGCGAGATATGCGGTGAGCTTTCCTTTGGCATATCCTTCCATTCCTGCGATGCAGGGCTCATAGCCCGCGATGCGAGATATACATTAGCGAACACCTTGCTTTTCAATAGTATCTTGCGATGCGAGGCTCGTAGCCTGCGATGCGAGATCGTTAGTAGTTGTCTCCTTGGTTTTTTCACTCACCAGAACGTCTGTGATGGCTATGCCACAAGCATCATCGGTGATAAACTTGTAAAAAGCATAGCAGTTACAGAGCTATCTAGTTCCTGTGGATTTCAATGGCTTCAAGACTTTTTAGCTTCTTTTGTTCTCTCATGGTTTTTTGAACGATTTCGTTACAAAACTCGTCTAAAACAATCATAAACTAGCTACAATATCTCTAAAATGACTCTAAAAATTGACTAAAAACCCTGTGAGCGGTTGTGTTACTTGAACATTAAAAAATAGACAATTTATTTAAATTATATACATTTATCCTATTTTTGTTTTAATTTTTTATTGTCTACGACTTACACATATTTCATAAATATACACGAAAGTTAAATGACAGTGTTTAGTCTTTAAAACTTGATGTGTATCTTTAACCTACTGACTATATTGTTCTTGAAGGATACTTGGTTGACTATTATGTTGTTGTTTTTTTGACAAATAGTTGACTATTATGTTAAGTGAGCGTTATATATCTCCTGCCATGAATTTAAGAAGAAGAAAAAAAATACTAAACAAATAACTCAGTTATAATATGAGAAAAGGGGACATGGACAGTCATGTAAACTACAACTAGTTTTATATTGATGTCCAATAAGAATGAAGAATTTGATAGTTCAAAAAAAGAATGAAAACCTTTACTATATATTTTTTAGATGTTAATCCTCCGATTTCAAGCTCACTATTTGTGGAAGATGTCGTATACTTTGAGGCTGCCGTGGCGGTGGTGGAATGTGATTGTTAGAGAAGAGTTTCAAATGGAGACTAAATCATGTCCCTCACATCCGAATATTTGTCTGAAACTCTTCTCTACCAACCACATTTCACCACCATCTTCGCTCCCTCCGATTATGCCTCGAACAAATCCAGTTGACCGTCACCATCAGCCCTAAGTTTGGAACAAATTTATATTCACACACTTCTCTAGAATTTGACAAATTAAACTATCCCTATACAAAAATACATTATGTTCTCGTGCACAATTTATAAAAGTGAAGATGATTCTTATTTGGTGATTGCCTAAGCCCTAAACGATGTGTGTGTGTATATAGAGGAGTGGTATTCGTATCTCTTGTAGTATTGGAATTGGATAACACTTGTTATTAGTTTGTTATATCATAACTTGTGACGCAAGTTTTGCATGGTAGATTTTATTGCTGATGTTACTTAGTTTTAACATGCTGTGGAGAAATTATGGACTTGTGATGCTTGGGAATAAATTCTCGTGCATAGTTGTTGTGCATAGTTGATATGTTTGGCTATGATGGATATATTCTATTCTAAATTATTTTCCGTCTAATAAGACCGCAATGGGTGGTAAAATTCTCCTTCAAGAGACTTAACACTAATCCGAGTGGCTAGAGCTCACACATTTTTTAAATGTTGAAAAGTGGGGTGGCTGGGGTTCGAACCCAACCCCTACATATATTATGCAATATCCCTTCCAACTGGGTTAAGCTCACGGGGACAACACTTATGTACTTTGATTCTAGCATATATGATTATAATTTTATTTAGCAATATACGATTAAAAATATAACTTGCTATATTATATTAACACACTATTTCAGGTGTAGAAATTACTTTCTAGAGTTCTGACTTTGGTGGCTTTAAGATTTATCTTCTTAAGAATCACATAGCAACTGTGCCTGATATGAAATGGACAACATATATATGCCTATTCCAATGTAAAACATTTACATTTTGTTTAAGAAGAATCAACCTCCTAAATTAACAAAACTATATGCAATATACCATTTGCCAAGTTGACAAGTAATTGCAATTTGCAAGTGATATATTCATGCTCTCTCATCTCTTCCTTCCTGCAACAGTTTTCTTCACAGCTCCAACTGAGACCAAAAACTCGTCAAGAGATGATAAGGTTCTCATGTCATCGGGAGGAAAGTAACTGGCTGCTTTTCCTTTGATCGATGAAAACAGAAGGGAAAGTGAAGGCCAAGCATCATACCGGTCATCCAAAAACTCGTCCAGAAATGCAAATGCGGCACGGAAATCAGACCTACTTGCGTTTATTGGTGCAGAGAAGTGAGCTGGGATAATTCTTCTAAACTTCCAATCTCTCGAAATACTGTCAACCCAGTCTTTTACCTGAATCATCGTGAAACAATGCAAAAATGTGATTTGAGAATTTTGTCATCTCAATGCTATGACTTTGAGATTCTTAAGGATGAACAGTTCAAGTAGGCGCTTATAGCATACTTGTGTTTATCATATAAGTGCTTATGTCTAAGTTATTTCTATAATAAATGATAAAATAGAGACAAACTATTTTCATATAAGCTAGTATACACTATTTTCATAGCTATCCTAGAGAGCTTATGGAAATAAGCTACAAACGGGCTTATGGACATGTGATAAACTATTTCCCTAAGCTGTCACAAATAGTCTCACAAGTGTTTATGTTAGTAGATAAACTAAAATTAGTCAATCCAAACAGGCCCTAACACTATATTAGGTATAACTAGATAGCAATTTGATTAGTGGAAATGCAGTGATACGACAGAAAGATATTACCTTTTCAGGAACTTTGCTGAAGACCAGAGTCTTGACGATAGGTGAAACAATCAACTTCTCTGACATTTGTTCAAAGCTGGCATTAGGCTCCAAAAGATTAGCAGGACCAAGAAACAAGATTTGTAGAACCATTCTTTCCCATCCTGCAGATTACAACCATCAAGTTTCATTTCATTTTGAACTCGAACTCTAAAGTACGCAACTCACTTTAGAGTGTAACGTGAACAATATCAATCACTAAACGAGCCCTAACCTTTTTGCAGGTTTCTTTTGTTGTCAATTACAGGTTCATCAGGCACCTCTTTTCCCTTGCTAAGAATCTTTACAGCCAAACCATTTTTTGCAGATGCTAAAAGGGATTCTTTGTTAATACACACGGGTGGCTGTTTCGGTACAAGAATAACAGCATCTGTCACCAATAATGTCCTTGAAGGCTTGTGGTAGAAAGCAACCTCCACATATGGCCCAATTCCTAAAGAAATAAGCAAATGAGACTTTTCATTCTTTACTTACAAAGATTAAAGCTCTATTTGGATAAACAATTTAATTAAGTGCTTTTAGCATAAACGTTAATCATATAAGCGTATTTATAAGCTAGTTTTATAATGAAAGATAAAAAGAAGTCAAACTGTTTTCATAAGCTATCCTGGAAAACTTATGCAAATAAGCTAAAAGCAGTTTAGGGACATGTCATAAGTTGTTTTATAAGTTCTCTCAAACAGTGTTACAAACACTTATGTCAGTAAACAAGTCAATCCAAACTTAGTATGATAATATCCAAAAGCTAATTATCATTACCAACTTCTGGTGAGCTTAGAACCTTTTGCTCTATTTCACCGGCCCAAGGAGTGGATAAATCTTCATCTTTTAAAGTTTTTGCACGAAAAATGCCAAAGAATTCTAAAGGTAAGTTCAATGGCCAACTCCATTGCCTCGGTGCCACCCATACCTGAGCACGCGGAAATTTTCTTGAAAACGGACCGACAAATATTTTGTGCTCGTAGGCGAAAGTAGGGAGGACAATGTATTCAACTGGAGCCCCCAATTCCTTGATAAGCTGCAAGAAACAAAGAAAATTATATGTTAAGAAAGCATGATAAAATCGCCCTTCCAATAATATTGAATTTATAATCCAGTGCTCACAAAACAAACATGAACACTCTTGATCTATGAAGCACCAATATAGACACGGACACCGAACACGATACTGACACGTTGACAACGATAATAATTTAAGAAAATAGAAGGGGTTGAATATACTACATGTGCCAGTGTGCCATACA
Source organism: Medicago truncatula (assembly GCF_003473485.1). Taxonomy (NCBI): domain Eukaryota; kingdom Viridiplantae; phylum Streptophyta; class Magnoliopsida; order Fabales; family Fabaceae; genus Medicago; species Medicago truncatula. The sequence continues at coordinate 4,262,778 of NC_053047.1, read as the reverse complement.
CCAGACACACCTTCAATCTAAAGTGTCAGTGCTACAAAGCTCTTGATCAAGTGAGAGAAATTTCCTTGCAGCATTTATTGAGGGATGAAAGTTTGCTTAGTGAAACAATCCAATCAATAAATTCAAACAGAGCCCTATTGTAGACCAAATAAACACTCATCTGATAAGCATGTAAGCTATAAGCACTTAACTAAACTATTTATACAATCAGGGCCCTATTGTAGACCACATTATCTTGCGTTTACAAGAATTCGATTCTACTACTTGAAGAAACTATTTCATAAAAGATCATTCCAAGTTTGCATACTCAAAGAGATTGGTAATCATAATGGAATAACCTGAATACACTCATCAGTTGGAGCTATAGGTGCGTGAACCCATAAGCCACCAGATTTGAGTTTGATAACTGTCATTCTAATGTTTGTTGAAACACTGCTGAAGCCTAATGCTTGTTCCTGTTCAAATAGCCATATGCAACCCTTCACCGCCTACACCATGATTAAAACAAAAAGGAGCAATAAGTATCTCAAAAACAGAATTCTGGCTAAAACTTATAGTGAAAATGTTACAAGGAAATAATAGGATTTCCATATACTAGAAAATATCAACATGCCGCTAAGCATTATAAGATGCAATGCCAAAACAATGCTAAATAACCGATGCATGTGGTATCCGACACGTGTAGGTGTCGGATGCAACACCTATACATGTGGTAACATTTAATCACTTCAATTTTCTCAAATTGTTATCAGTATCTACATGCAATGTGTCTGATGATATTGTTTGTGCTTCATGGTTAAAACATTCCAAATGCACTCAGAATCCAATAAAAGTAGAGGCCACTGTGACTGTGATTTTCTCAACAAGTATCAAAAACATAAAAAATCCCAATAACCAAATCCATGGAGTAATTTGGCCTTGTTTAAATAAACAGATTATAACATAATAGCTTATCTTATTAATTGGTTAGGTATAAGCTATTTTTTATAACAAAAGTTAAAATAAATTCATACTATTTTCATAAGCTAACAATTTATGAACATGTGACACTTGTTCTATAAACTCTCACAAACAGTCCAAATATTTATATAAGTAGATATAAGTTTAAATAAGTCAATCTAATACAGACCAGAAAATAAGCAACAAAACAAACATAAGACAAATCAAGATAGCATACTTCAGTCCTAATAGTGAGTCTATTGAGAAAAGGACCAAGTGGAAAAGGAAAACCAGTGAAGTTGAAGTAAAATCTTCCATTAGCACTGCTTGTTGTTCCAGAAGAACTTGTGGCAGAAGCAACAACCAAATTGAATGAATCTCTTCTTTGTTGTCTTTGTTTCACATGCAAGCAAAGACCCTTTAAAGAACCACCAACAAAATTTGAACTTGAGTGTTTTAAATTGATGTGGTTCTTCAAAAGTGTGGAATTTGGTGAAGAAACAGCAATTGCTGCTACCATTTTTGTTACTTTTTTGTTGTTGATGTTGTCATAAACTAATGTACTGGTTTTGTTGTAGGTACATATGAAGTGAAAAACACTATTGGATATGGTTTTGACACGTGGAATATTGGTCTTAGGATTTTGTCCAACAAGGATGTTTGTGAACCTCATCTTAATTGTGGAAGCTGTGTTAAGTGACAAGAAGCTAGGTGAAGTTTACTTTCTTCTCATTGTTCTAGAACATTGTAGACTTTTTTTCCCAAAAGAATTATTCATGAAATTTACTTTTAAATTTTATTAATTAAAAGAGACAATATCTCATAACACGGTGTGAGTGAAACGAATGGTACACCAGTTTAGTTGTTTTCAAAAACAATTATTGAAATATGTAACATTTATTTTGTTTTTCTGGTGGTTCTCACCACAGGAATTAATCATGTTCCAACACTAATAATCGCAGTGTATAATTTTAACTAAGATTACAATGTTTAAATGAAACAATGTCTTGTATACACCATAGATAACTTCTTTTTTTTGTTATAGAGTCTAACAAAATTTACACACACAGTATTGAAAAGTGATTTCACCATATCAAATGTCAAATTCTGCTCATTACCTAAATAGTTTCGCTCATTTTCAAAGTAAATGATCAAAATGCCTCTACGCAAGTTAACATGCGTTACGTGACTTAAGTACTATTTTCGTTCAAAACTTGGGTAAAAATCCAGCAGGCAACCACAAAACTCCATTTTCGTTCAAAACCCAGCAGGCAACCACAAATCCCAAAAGTGCAAAATTTTGGGTAAAAATCTTCATTCCAAATCATTTTTGGGTAAAAGTTTCTACGCTCATCAATCATCAAAGAACAGGTAATGTACCATCAAAACTCTTTCATTTTTGCTGGTTTTGCTGGTAGTATCGTTTTCATTTCAGTAAGCGTAGGGCTCAGCGTGAGTTAACTCCCGCTAGTTGTAAGGGTTGCACAAGTTAACTCACGTAGAAGGTTAACACTAGCGTGAGTTAACTCACGCTACTGTGATGCCCAGAATTTGAAATTTTGCGCCACTTTTTTTACTTGCTTTGCTTGCCACACAAGTCACTTATTTATTTATTTTTTTCTTTGTTTTTTTTATTGAGTAGACATTGAGTGGCATGGTTGAAAGTGTGGCGCAGGATGGTGTTGAGGCGAAACCGGACAAAAATAAAGCTTCCGGCGAAGCTTCTGGCGTAGGCGTAGGTTCCGGCGAAGGCAAACCAACCAATGATGTGAAGTTTGAAGTGAAAATTCCTTTTCAAGTTGAAGCTCACATAGTTCACAATCAAGCAAAACCGGTACCTACCGGTAACTTTGAAGACAATCCTAAACTGGTTCCTACTGGTGTTCGTGTTATTCAAGTAAACACCGGGTCATTTTTTACAACAAATTAAAGATGGAAAGATCGAGAAGAATTACTTGGTTGTATTCTTGCCGAGAAGAGAAAGAAAAAATTGCCTATTCTCTTGGGTGAAATACACCATCATTGGCGAATGTTAAGTGTATTTGGAGAAGAGGTTGATGCCAACTTTTCCGTTACGGAGGAATGGGACGTCGTTCAAAAACGTATCAAGAGGGCCCCTTACAAGATGAAACTCTTCATCAAATACAAGTTGCGTGAACTAGGATTTCCAAAGGAAACAATGTTGAAGCCACCTCCGAGAAAATTGGCCACCAAGGAGACACCTAAAAGGGTGAAGTCTACACCAAAAACGAGGTCCACGGGTCGAATCCCCTCTAGGTGGGAGACTATTGATGCTCAAAATCCCAATAATCAATGCTCACATGCCAAAAATAATGTTCCAAAGACTAAAGGTTCACGTCTTGGCACTTGGTCCTGCTCACAAAATTCACCCCCTACTTCAAAAAAGGAACCTTATTTGCAAATACCATACATTTCATAAATTTCAAATCTCATGAGACCTTACATTGAAGACATTGTGAATGTTAAAGGGGATGGTAATTGTGGTTTCCGGATCGTAGCTAGGCACATAGGATTGAATGAGAATAGTCATGTTTTGGTTCGTCATGCACTTATTAATGAGTTGAAAAATCACAAGAGTGACTAGTTCCCGTTTTATGCTACCGAGAAGCGTTACAAAGAAATCTTCGATGGTTTACACCCTCCAACAAGTAAAAATGGTGATGCGCCACCGGAGACGTGGTTGACCACTTCGGATATGGGTCACATTATCGCTAGTTGCTACAATAGAGTCGTTGTTCTATTGACTTTATCCGAAATGGGTGGTGCATGTGAGACATATTTCCCAATCCGAAGTGCTCCACCACTTAATCCACATTCCAACATAATGTGCCTTTGCATAATTCCGGAACACTTTCTTCATGTGAAGTTGAAAGAAAATTGTCCGCTACCACCTCCTTCTAAGGAGTGGATGACTCACAAGATTGGTGAGGCGGAGCAATGACTTTTTCAGTTTTTGGATAGACAAGCCACCTTCGATGAGCTCATGTCTAAGGAGCCGATGCCGCCAAAGAAGCCAACAAATGAGCACATCCTATTAATTTGGACACTCCGAAAAAACCAAAGCAAGAGATCGAAGTCATGGATGAAGACGAAGAATATGCACTATCACTAGTCTAGTTAGATAGGTTGTGACACTTTTGGGTCGGTCGGTGTTCGTCCAATTTTTTGGTGGTATTACACCCTGACATATTTTTTGGTGGCCGGTTGTGTAATTTTGATATTTATGGCCAATATGTAACTATTATTATATAAATATATGAAATGAATTATTTTGGATCGTTTACGTGTCATTAAGTGTGTATAAATTATTACGGGTCATCACCGGCGAATTTGTGAAATTTGGACCGTTTAGATCGTTTATGTGTGTGATTACGTAATTGTGAGAAAAACGATGTTTTGAGTAATTTGGATCGATTATGTCGTATTATCCGATAATCTTCTTAAACTGGCGTAATTCGGTTAAGTTATGAGTGTGGCGTGATTACGGGTCATTCTAGACTTTTGAAAAGACAGTTCTGTAACTGCCTGCATTTATTGCAGTTTCCGTTGTCTACTATGAAGGTGAGTTAACTCACGCTAGTGCAAATGGAGACGTGAGTTAACTCACGTTAAACAATACACTAGCACATGTTAACATACACTAAGTATTCAACAAATAACACACAATTAACACTAGCGCATGTTAACTTATGCAATGTATCTTAAGTTACGTTCTAATTTGCACTAGTGCATGTTAACATGCGTAGGGGCATTTCGATCATTTACTTTAGTAATGAGCAAATCCATTTGAGTTGTTTGAGTTGTACTTAATGGCAAACTTCAGTTAGATAACTTATTTGTGTAACTTCGGTTGTAGTTTACACTTACGTATAATAATAAAAAGGAAAATTCTATGGTGAAGTCATGAGAATGACTTTTTTGGTGAAGTTAACACTATAACATCAAAAGTGTTATGAGTAACACCCCACTGTTTGTACAGTGACATCAAAAGTTCAACCCCCATAGTATCATCAATTCATTAGATTAACAAGAATACACTTAATCTAATTTTTATCCTACCTTGTTTTAAGTGTAACACCCTATAAAGTGTAACACTTAAGACTATCACATGATATCAGCAACTCTGTTTTCATGTTAAAGATGTCAACGATGAAATAGTACGGGAAAGTCCAAGATGTTGCAAGCATTACTAGATGAATTACTATTGATCATTAATCATTAATCAACAATTTAAAAATAAATCAAACATTAAAATTAAAATTAAAATTAACTTTTTCAAAAAAATCAGTTTCATAACTGCACCGTAGAAGCTCCCTGATAAAAATAGTTAGAGCTTGGTTACTTTGAAAGTTGGCAAGAAATACACATTATGTCCTGATATTGCATACAAACAA